>NC_084589.1:7825000-7965000 GCF_033807715.1 Cololabis saira
GTGCTGGATGCATTTTGTGCAGTAAGAATGGGACTTGCTGAGCTTCTATAACAACAAATCTGCCCGCCCGTTGGGCTCATTGTAAGCACGAGGATCTTCTGTCTCCTATCTGGGGATCTTGAGATGTTCCAGATCAGATGTGAAGCCAAAATTGTGTCGGGCGATGAGACGTCCCGTTCAACAGAACAATTCAATTCAATTCAATTCAATTCAATTTTATTTGTATAGAGTCTAATACAACAGATGTTGTCTCTAGACGCTTTCCAGAGACCCATAACATAAACCCCTGAGCAATTATTACATAAACAATGGCAGGTAAAAACTCCCCTAGTGGGAGAAAAGCATTAAGCCAAACAAGGTTGCTGTTTTCCATTTATGTAAACAATCTATGTGACAATGTATCAAATGCTGCAGTCCGTTTTTATGCAGATGATACGGTCATATATTGTTCATCCTCTTCTGTAGTGCAAACCTTTGAATTCTTGCAGTCTGCTTTTGATGTTGTTCAGTCCCATCTGACTCAGCTTAGACTGGGACTAAATGCAGGTAAATCAAAAGTGATGTTATTTTCAAATGGCAAACGGTTACCATTGAACATTCCTAAAGTATTAACTGCTCATGGAATTGAACTTGAAATGGTCACAACAAATAAGTACTTAGGAATTGTAATTGATAAGAACTTGTCTTTTAAACCACACAGAAAAACTTGTACCCAAACGTAAGATGAAATTGGGTTTCTTCTTTAGAAACAAGTCTTGTTTTTCCTTGCAAGTTAGGAAATATTTTATATCAACCACTTTCGTTCCTTTACTGGATTATGGAGACTTGTTGTTTATGAACACACCTGTCACTTATTTGAAAAGGCTGGACACTGTATATCATTGTGCCTTACGTGCCTTTATTACAGGATGTGGCAATCTTGTTCACCACTGCACTTTGTATGCAACTGCAAATTGTCCATCTTTATCTGCCCGCAGACTTTCTCGATGGTTAGTTTTTATATATAAATCTATTCTTGGGCTGGTTCCTACTTATCTATGTTCATATTAGGATTAACATTAGGAAAATCCTCTCGCAGAGTGATGCAGAAAAACTAGAGGTTATCATTCTTGGTCCAGAGCATCTTAGGAAGGGATTAGATGGTGTTGCGATGGCTTCCAGTGCAACTGTGAGAAACCTTGGTGTTGTTTTCGCTCAGGATTTGTCGTTTAAACCATATGTTAATCAGGTTTGTAAAATAGCCTTTTTCTATCTCTGTAATATTGCAAAGATTAGGAAAATCCTCTCGCAGAGAGGAAAATCTAGTTCATGCGTTTGTATCTTCTAGATTACTGTAATGTGTTATTAGCAGGATGTACAAGTAATTTGCTGAATAGGCTCCAGCTAATCCAGAATGCAGCAGCATGAGTACTGGCAGGAATCAGCAGGAGAGACCACGTCTCTCCAGTGTTAGCATCGCTCCATTGGCTACCTGTAAAATTCAGAATCCAATTTAAAATTTTATTACTTGCGTATAAAGCCCAAAACGGCTTAGCTCCGCAGTATTTGCAAGACCTGATAGTGCCTTATGTTCCTGGCAGAGTTATCTGTTCTCAGAGTGCAGGTTTACTCGTAGTTCCTAGAGTATCTAAATGTAGATTTGGAGGGCGGGCGTTCTGCTATCAGGCACCGTTACTATGGAACCAACTTCCAATCTGGGTTAAGGAGGCTGACACCACCTCCACCTTTAAAACTAAACTTAAAACCTTTCTGTTTAGTAAAGCCTATAGTTAGTGTTTAGTAAACCTCTAGCTGGTGTTGGTAAATCTCTAGGTAGTGTAAACTCTAGTGTGTTAGAGTCAGTAGTCATAGTTGCAGCTATAGAACAAGACTATAATAGTTAGTCTCAAACATAGCTTGGTGGTAGATATGCTGCTATAGGCTTATGCTGCAGGGGGGACCGACATGATCCGCTGGGCGGTGCCTCTCACCATTCTTCTCCTCTCCTCTTCCCTTCCTCTCTTCTCCATTTCCATTTTTATTTATTTAAGTATCTCATAGCCATCATTTTTGTCCATTGTTCCTGTAGTTTCTTGTGCTGGCCCCCTTTTTTCTCTTTTGTGCATGTTTTCAGGCCGGAGCTTCAGGAGCTGCGTGCTGGCCTGCGGTCCCCCACCCCCCACCCCAGTCATCCCGCTGCTGCTTCCACCTGCCTGCTGTGCTGCTGCCGTCCCTGACCCACCAGTCTGGCCTTCGGCAGGAGGGTCCCCCCTTATGATCCAGGTCCTGGTCCAGGTTTCTTCCTTCCTAAAGGGGAGTTTTTCTTGCCACTGTTTGGCTTAAGGCTTTTCTCCCACTAGGGGAGTTTTTACCTGACATTGTTTATGTAATAATTGCTCAGCGGTTTATGTTCTGGTCTCTGGAAAGCACCTAGAGACAACTTTTGATGTATTAGACGCTATACAAATAAAATTGAATTGAATTGAATTGAATACATGTGTAGAGACGCTAATCCTTACAACCTACGCTCACAGGATTTCCTCCGCATGTTAGTTCCTTGAGCCGACACTGAACTTGGGAAAAAAAAGCCTTCAGATCTGCTGCTCCCTGGTCATGGAATGACCTTCAGAATGATCTGAACCTGAACTGATCACTCTGGGGGAATTTACTTCCATTTTAAAGGATCGAAAAAGAAGTTCTCTTGGACAATGTGATTGTTTTTAATTGAATAGTACTGAAACGTTTTACATTATACGGACCTGTCGTGTTCCTGAGTTTATGTTGTATGTTGTTTGTGTCCCTGACTATAGTGTGTGACTGCTGGTTGTGGTTTTTTTTTCGCTGTTGTAACACTGTTTCTGCTGCCCTCTTGGTCAGGTGACTCTTGGAAAAGAGATTTTAATCTCAATGAGTTTTTACCTGGTTAAATAAAGGAAACTAACTAAGGAACTGGGAAAAATAAAAATAAAAATCAGCCGTTCTTCTCTGTTATCTCTCCTAGTCCCTCAGTGAGACGTGTGGTTTCACCGGCCCCCAGCTGTTCCTGTTATCCCTCTCCGTTTAATGCTCCATTATTACAACGTCAACTCTGGTTCAGCAGAACTTTGATAAATAATGAAGAAGAAATAAACACAAGTAATCTCCAACATCCATCACCCATTAACACGGAGTCAGTTCTCCACCAGTTCACCTCACACCCAGAAAGGAATTCCTAGTCTTGATTCTTGTCTTTTCCCTTGAGTTGTATGAAATCAGAGCACGCAGGAGGCCGTGAGGCATATGAAGAATCCGACAGCCACCAAAAAGACACATCCGTACTGCACTACGCTCTAAAACCTTCTCATTTCACTGCATTTTCACTGCATTGCAATGCGCAATGAAGGTTTGTTGCTGCGACAGTCAAAGCTACTTAAAATCAATTTATAAAGTGGATTTCTCCACTATACTGGTTTACAGTACGTAGCCCACGACATGTCTGAGCTTCTGCAATGAGCCTTTCCTAGCAGGGAACACATAATCAGATATAAAAACTGTCTACGGTACTTTTGATAGTACGGAAGAGTATTAGGGTCTTGCAGGAGAAAAAATACTTGAGAGGGGAAGATCTTTTGTATTGTTTTATTGTTTTTTTTATTATTTAAAAAAGTTGAAATGATGAGAAAAAAGTCGAAATGTCACGATTAGTGTTGAAATACAATTTAAAGAAAAAAGTCGAAATGTTGAGAATAATGTTGAAATACAATTTCCAGAATAAAGTAGACATTTCGAGAATAAAGTTGAAATACAATTTGGTGAATAAAGTGGAAATGTCTCCTCCATCAAATCCAGTTAGAGCGACTGACAGCTCTGCAGCAGCAGCCGTAACTAACTAACTAACTTACATCCTTGGAGTGGAACGTTAAGGGGACGTTTCTGAAGTTATGCAACTGCATATGTGTGATATGTGTTTCAAATCAATATCATAAAGACAATTCTTGTATTGTGAACCTCGTTGTTCAACTTTATTTAATTTGTTTAACTGGCGTTCATGGAAGATGCACTTCTGTGGTGAAGTCAGAAGATTTGCTAGTTAGCTGCTAGTTAGCTGCTAGTTAGCATTCCATCCTTCCACCCTAATGAGTAGCAAAAACAGTATGTGAGATTTTTTAGTGCGTCCAAAACATTAGTACTCAATAGTATGTACTATTCATACTCATTCTGGAGAAACTTATTAGTGTGGATTGATGGACACTAGCTAAGCAGAAACCTCCCACAATGCAATGCAGCGGTGTTTGGTTGCTAAGTGCTGCGCAGATACTTAGCAACCAACATAAATGGAGGATAACGTTACCGGTACCAAGCAAAAGCTGCAGCAGCAGAACCACCATCATGCTACAATTCAAATGTGAGGAATTAGGTGTGATTTCGCTTTGATTTCCATAAGATATTAACCCGGGAAATAAACGGGAAAGAGCGGAGCGGTGCTGCTACTGCTGCTGTGACAGGTTACCATGGTAACAACTCCCCCTCCCAACGGCAGGAAGTGCCGTGTGGCTCTGAGTAGTAGCCTACGTCAGAATTAATGCACACTACTGATATTTACTCAAAAGTGTGCCGAACTTAAATATACTTTTTGATTATATACTGTTTAGTATGGCATTTTGGACGCACCGACACACTTAGAAGACATGCATGTCTCCTTGAAGAGCGATGTCTCGTAGTTGGCTTTTTTATAGCATAACAGTGTTCGGGGCAAGGTTGTCTTTTGTTTTGCGATACAAACTTTACTGCATCTCCAACCGAACCCTGATTCAAAACTCTGAAAAAAAGATGAAAATACTGCTTTGTTGTCAAACGCCACGGTTTAATAAAACAACTTTCCCAGCTTGATGAGTCCTGATGCACTGAAGATGAAATACAAATAAATGTGGCAATCAAACATACCAGGATGTGAACGAGTAGGAGATCCTTGCTGTTGCCACACTTGGCGTGCAGCAGATTCTCCACACACAGGTCTGCAGGGTCAGGTGTAAACCCACAGCAGCACCGGTCCAGGCGGTCGTTTACCTGTGGAAACAGGACAAGAAGTCAGCACACTTCAGGAACAAGATGCAAAGAGGTTTACACACGCGCACGCACACACACACACGCACGCACGCACGCACGCACGCACGCACGCACGCACGCACGCACACACACACACACACACACACACACGTGCGGAGGGACATTTTACAGGGAAGAGATTTCTTTTGTTTTTGCACCTCTGAGTCGCTCAACTCCACTCATTCCCTCTCGTCGCCAGATTTGTGTAAATCAACCCCCTGAAGGTGCAACAGTGTGACTGGAGTCGTTCGGAGCTGTTGGGTCTTCTTGCTCTTTCCTGATCACTTTGTTTGATTGTCAAGGACTTGCAGATATTTTCTCACACTGGACGGATGCTTTAACTCCACATGACGTTTCTAATATGAAATTGACGAGGCAGATGGTCGAACTTGTTTTCTCAGCGCAGGTGGACATAATTTGCACAGAAAGGTTCGATTTTTACCGTCAGACTCTTTGGGAGACAATGTGTAAAATTCCTGCAGATAATGTAGTCAGATTTTGGTCCGCGGGTCGAGGCGCGGTCGTCACGTGATCCCGCTGCACCAATAGGATGTTACTAGTAAACACAATATATTAATATTAATAACCCAATATCAGATACAGTTTGTCACCTCCATGGCACGTATCGTGACATTTTTGTATCGCGAAATTTCGTGGCACGATATATTGTTACACCCCTAAATACAGATGAACCAACTGATCACCAGGGGCCTCATTTATAAAAGAGTGCGCAGGATTCATACTAAAAGTGCACGTAAAGCCAAAAGCCGAAAATGGCAGGCGCAAAAAAAAATCCGGATTTGTAAAACCGCCTGCACGCACACTTGCACGCAATGTTCGCTTTATAAATCACAGTCCAGGTGGAAGGTTGCGCAGCTGAATTCGCCTCATATCCCGCCCTCTACACGCCCACTTTTTACCATGAATGGGCAATGCAAAGTAGTATTTTCATATAAATGAGCCTGCTGAGCATGCGCAGCGCCACCTGCAGTCTGTTTGGGCGTCAGAATGAATGAGACGTGTCGAGCCACCGTGCCACTACATTTCACGGAGACTGAGATCGAAATGTTGTGGATGAGGTGGAGGACAGGAAAACCACATTATTTGGTGGTCACAGTAAAAGTAGAAAAATTATATAAAGAGTATAAAATAAAGCGAGTGAGTGGCAGTACGCCGTTGCTGCCCGTGAGTGCCACGGCGCAATTACCACTGGGGACAGGGGGGACAGGGGGGACATGTCCCCCCCACTTTTCAAAATCATGTATTTGTCCCCCCCACTTTTTACAGTTTAAAAACTAACGGTAGGCTCAGCCTGTAATTGCAAATCATCAAGACACTGTGCAAAGGCGATGCGAGAACCGCCCGGCAGCCCCGCTCCCCCTCCTCCCCTCTCCCCTCAGTGCTGCTCAAGCCTGATTTATGGTTCTGCGTCACCAACGCAGAGCCTACGGCGTAGGTGCGCGTCGCCGCGTACCCTACGGCGTAGGCTCTGTGCGTTTTACAGCGGAACCATGATTTAGGCTTACGCCTGCGCATAAAGGTTTCTCGCGCGCGTAAAACTCATTATATATAAAAATAAATCGGTGTCCCTTTAGGGGCTCCATAGAGCCCCTAAACGCTCTACGGAGCCCCTCATTTGTTCTGTCCTCAGTCACTCTACGGTTGTCGTGGTGGGTGTGAGGAGGTTCCCGGACCCGGCGCCCTGCACCGCGGCTGCAGCAGCAACAGAGTCCTGACTGACGCTGAGCTTCAAACACAGATGGACACGATCAGCGCTATTACGTATATCATAAGTCTGATATGTGATGACATTAAGAGTATGACATGAATCTGGCTTCATTTCACCACCTCACTGCCTGCGTCGCCAGTTCCCCATATCTTATCTAAGTTCCTACGGGAGGGTCAGGGTTGGCGTAGAGATACGCAGATTTTTCGGTTAGTTTTTTCATTTTAAATCCCAACCTTTGCGTAGAAGGTGGCTTGCGCATCTTTCAAGCCCTGTTTTGTGCGCAAGCAAGCTTTATAAATGAGGCCCCTGGTGATCAGAACCAGCCGGCTTTGTCATCTCCAGCACTAAGGCCGTCTGGAACGGTGGACCCTTCACTGTGTGTCACCTTCACTGTGCGTCACCTTACAGCCCTCTTGTCCCTCACTGCCACCGCCACATGCTTGTTAGTGCGTCAGGGTGTGTCCTTCACGCTGCTCTTCCTCTTCATGTCTGGTTCCTGCACTCAGAGTTACGGGAGGTGTAAAAATGCATATAGGAACACGTGTTCATAGGTGCACTCATCTGCTCTCAGCAGATCAATAGAGCTATTAGAGCTTGGCCTCGTTACAGGAATTGACTCCTGGCAGCCAGAGGATGAGCGCTGCCTCATGGGTAATTCATATTCAGCCCCACGCACGCCGTGGGTGGCCGTTAGATAGACATTTCATCTCCGTGTGTGGACCGGACTAAACGGACTGCACCAGAGAGGGTGGGGCTGTCACGGATGGAGACGGAGCTGGAGCGTACATGATTACACCCAGCGTGAAGGAAACCTCTGGGCTAAAACGGCCGTTTTAAAACACTTCATTTGTTGTAGACCGAGAAGAATGATTATATTCTAGTTATTTAGGAAAATAAGCATGTTTTATGTTTTACTTCTGCTTGATCAGACTGTTTAGCTCCTCTAATAATATCACACAGTTCAACCACAGCAGTTTATCCTCACGTAATAAGGTCAGTAGATCATAATCATTCTTAACCCTTGTGCTGTCTTCGGGTCAAGGAAGGAGGAAGGGAAGAAGGGAGGAAAGAAGGAAGGAAGAAAAGAAGGAAGGAATGAAGGAAGGAAGGAAGGAAGGAAGGAAGGAAGGAAGGAAGGAAGGAAGGAAGGAAGGAAGGAAGGAAGGAAGGAAGGAAGGAAGGAAGGAAGGAAAGAAAGAAAGAAGGAAGGGAGAAAAGAAGGAAGGAAGGAAAGAAGGGAGGAAACAAGGAAGGAAGGGAAAAAAGAAGGAAGGAAGGGAGGAAAGAAGGAAGGAATGGAGAAAAGAAGGAAGGAAGGGAGAAAATAAAGAAGGAAACAAGTAAAGAAGGAAGGAAGGGAGAAAAGAGGAAGGGAGAAGGAAGGAGAGAGCAGGAGGAAAGAAGGACAGGAGAATTAGGTCATTTTGACCCAAAGACAGTACAAGGGTTAAATGACATGATCTCATACCACATTTTCATGTAACTAAATAAAATGAAGAGTTGAACAAGATTCCATGTGATTTTAGTTTAGTTTATATTATATAATATATAACTATTTATAAACTGTCAGGTCATTTCCTGAGCCTTGGGCAGGCTTGGAGTCCATCATCAATCACCTCATTTATTATTTGTTCTCAGGGGGAATTTGAACTGTACAGTTTCAGCTTCAGTGTTTAAGTCCAATTATTATGGAATAATCCTTCTCATTTCACCAGCGGGCAGCACACATTTAAAATACTCTGCGAGATGACGACTTCACACTACATTACCCACAATGCAGTGCACACTAGCATAGCAACGGGCACCAGCTCCATGGCAACGGTGGTCTGAGCCCGGTGCATCTTTACATGACCAGGGAAGAGAGAGACGTTGCAGACGCAGCGTCAGCGAGACGTCACATGATGATCCTTATCATTATCTGAGGGAATTTTACACATCGTCTCCCAAAGAGTCCGACGGTAAAAATCTAACCTTTCTGTGCAAATTATGTCCACCTGCGCTGAGAAAACAAGTCAGAGCGTCTGCCTCATCAACTTCAGATTTGAAATGTCATGTGAAGTTAAATGTCAATGTCAATGTCAATTTTATTTATATAGCACATTTAAAAACGACCAAGGTCGACCAAAGTGCTGCACAGTGTACATTTAAAATGAAACAATACCAAAAGAAAATACAGTACAAAGTGTAGAAACAATAAAGTCACCAACGTTCTAGGATGATCAATAAAATAGTAATAAAAATAGAAAATAGACGGCAAAGAACAGATACACAAAGTGCACAATCACTACTCACAGATGTAGGGCACTATTTACCGTACACCAAAAGCCAATGAAAAGAAATACGTTTTCAAAGAAGACTTAAAAACCTCTAGGGTCAGAGCAGATCTAATATTTAGTGGCAAGCTATTCCACAGCTTAGGGGCATCCACCGCAAAAGCTCGGCCACCTTTTGTTTTGAGCCTGGATTTTGGGACGTCTAAGAGCAACTGACTTGAGTTAAAGCATCCGTCCAGTGTGAGAAAATATCTGCAAGTCCTTGACAATCAAACAAAGTGATGAGGAAAGACCAGAAACAGCCCCAAACGACCCCAGTCCCACTGCTGCTCCTTCAGGGGGAGGATTTACCTGCAACAGGGAGACACACTGATAATGGACGACATTGTTGGAGATTTACAGCCTCTGAAGAAAGTTGAAAAGCCACTAGGACAATAATGATTGTATACGGTGAACAGTTTTAGGATAGGGGGCCGTTTCATTCGTACATTACTTCTCACCTAAAAATATTGAAATGAACTGAATTTGAACTAGTTCAAAGTGAAAATGGTGAACTATGAACTATTCATTTTTAAAACTATGTGAACTGAATTTTGAACTAGTTCATGAGAAGTAGGAACTTGTACAACACTGGGGGCTGAGAGGGTGAGGGTTCATCTCCTCCCAAGCATGTCAACGATGTAACGATGCTCCATGTTTGTTCCCGTGCGCCTGACAGTGTTGAACGTGCTATTCAGAGTCAGATGCTTACTGTGACAACTCAACTACGTATTTTTGAAATTAATTAAAACTACTCCTCTACTGACCTTGGCAGGTTGTAGTCTGAGGCTGACTGTAAGCTGCGTCTGCTCTTGAAGTTTTAGATGGAGACACGTGTGGTAGTGTTGAAATGCTGCTTTATTTGCACAACTAAAAGATGTAAAACTAATTAGTGAGCTGCAACCGTCTTCTGTCGATGTGGGTGTTTGTCCTTCAGCTGCATCTTCCAGCTCTGCAGTTAGGAACCATAAATATGGATGTGTCCATATGATGGAGCACCAGCTGGGACAATATCAATACCTTTGAACAAACTCAGCCACGGTGAGTTTACATCCAAATGTCACTGCTGTAAAGCCAAGGAGAATCAAGTTTGAGAGACAAGCTGTACATCTGTGCAAACACATCAAATGAATGCTGGAATATATTCGACCTTTATGGCCGGAATTGTCTTCGTTCACTCTATCAAATACCAATTTAAGACACATGTTCTATTACTTTTATTAATGAATGCACACATCCGTGTTTCTACATGAAGTAACAGATAAAGTATCCACCACTGCAGATGTTTGCCACACCCTTTAAGGGTCCCCACCGTGGCAATCCCGTCGCCAACTGTGGCTGCATGCGTCTGTGGCGCATCTGTCAGTGTTCTGTGCTACATTTGAGTTCTTAAGAATGAAAACATTGACTTAATCCTCAGTCGTACTCCATTTCCAAGACACGTGAACAGCTGCAGACGCTACGACGCTGTCTGGTTTTTGAACAACGTGTATATATGCTTTAGGTTCTTACCAACATGGTATTAACCATTAATATATATGCAGACAAGAAGAAAAAAAGAGGAAACTTCAGGCATCAGATGATGAATTTTGAGTCTGCAGATTATTTGACTGAGAACAGCTGTCCATTGGAAACAGCCGAAGCCCGTCTCATGAAGAAATCCCAGCAGACACCCACATCTTCCTACATGGAAAGCATTTATTTCTCCCATGACCATAATTAAATGATGGCCCAGCTTGTGTGCACGTGTGGTATTCTCTCTTCTGGAGTGTGGAAAATGAAAAATGATTATGAAAAAAGTACAATAAGTACAGTAGGACAAATTGTGACTGGCATGTATTTCACTGCTCTGACTGCTGCTGCATCCTGACTCTGTAGTGTCTTTTTCCTCTAAAGCCGCGGTGCAGGAGTGTTTTTTCCAGAGAAGAACATAGTTATGGATCGTTGTTGTCGCTCTTTTTACTTCTGGTCAAAAAGAGTCCGACATGCCACCTCGGATTATATCTGACACCGTGTCCTAACTGCATGCGAGCGTCCGACTATCGCGTCGCACTGCGTGACATTGGACGCTCTCTGTCCACACTGAATGGGCCCCCACGTATTTTGATTGACAGCTGAAACTCCCCTTTTACCCACTGCACCGCACCGTGCGCTCCTAAAGTGGCAGCACCCCGCGCACGCTGATTGGCTGAACCCACGCAGCTCAGCGAGGTCAACGGATGAGACGAAGCGAGCAGAACTCCCATTGCTCAGTCTCTCGCTAAGCAGAGACTGACTATCACATTAAGGTAAATGAAAAAGACACAAGCTTTAGGGTGCTTTCACACCTGTCCAGTTTGGAGCAGTTGTTCCGAAACAGGGAGCGTTTCCCCCTAAAGTTCGGTTGGTTTGGTACATGTGAACACAGCAATCACACTCGGATGCGGGACAAAACAAGTGAGCTGAGATCTCCTAGGAGAGGTGGTCTCGGCCCGATTCCATTCCAGACCTGGAGCGGTTTGTTATTTTTATTTGTAGTGAGAACATAATCCACACAGCAACCGACACAACTCCATTCATTGTGTATGTGCGACCGGCGCAAGGAGAAGGGTCAGTGCAGCCTCCACCACCTTCTCTCCTATTGGACGTGCCGAGATGTTGTTCCAGCGCGGCACGGTGAAATTAAAAGCTGCCAGCTGCCACTTTATTGAGGTTTTTGTAGTGAAATGAGGAGGAATCATAGAGATAACTTCTCATTTCAACTAACTGGATCAGCCGTTCCTCATCATGACCGTTTCCTACAGCGCTTTCAATCGGCTTTCAACGCGAGCGGCAGGAAGAAAATAGAAGCAGGGCGTCCGACAAATGTTCAGCTCAAAACGCCGCTGCGCAGCGCTGTGTCGCTGTGGCCAGTTAGGACAGTCCATTAGAAAATAAAGCAATGGAATTGATTTTGTCGCTGACACTCGCTCGCATCGCATGCATGGCACGGTGTGAGAACTGTAATGAACGATTCATCAAAGGGTCCTGTTCTTGAGCTGCTGCTGAAGATCATTGGCCGTTCTCAGCATTGTTGCTAAGCGACCAACATTATTGACACAGGAGGGAATAAGTGGGGAGACTGTTTAGCCAATCAGAATGCAGAACACGATGCACAATGCAAATTCGTGAAGCAGCGAGACGTGAAAGGTGAACCGTGTTATAGCGAGGGATTACTGTGTATACAAGCTTTCAACATATCAACAGGATCCACATTCGAGCGACAACGAGATTCCACTTACTTGTAATAAGAAGTCAAGAAGCGCGAGTCTCCCCCACTCCGAGTGCTGGATTCCCCTGCAGGGCTGTGAGAGCAGATCCGTCTCCCTGCCACACCGGGCCTGGAGCATCTGCTGATACTGGACCCAGCTGAGCGGCACCGAGTTCTGGTCGTTGTCTGCGTCGGCTACGTGCTGGATGTCGGGGTCCCACCACACGGCGGGTCTCGGGGGACCGCTGGTGTACCGGTAGGGCAGGATGTCGCTGTGAAACGTCCTCAGAACCACGGGGAGACTTCGGTTCAGTCCCAGGACTCGGTCCAGGTGGAAGGCGAACACCTCGTACCAGTCTTCGGGCCGCTTGATCAGCGCGCAGCGGCCCTGCTGGCAACGCTCGCCGTGGGAGGACGCAGGGCCGCCGCGCCCAGGGCCACGCTGCCGGGAGTTGCTCCTGGGTGGCGGCATCTGTAACATTATATTACATTCATACAATACCGAATCAGAAAAGGCCTGGGGGGGCGGGCTGCAAAACTTAAAGAACTGGCTAGGTCTGTGTTGAAAAAATCGATTTTCCGATTCTAAATCGATTCTCATATTAGTTCCTAAAAATTGATTTGTATGTCTAAAGATCAATTTTGTTTTTTCATCATTACATTACAACTTTTGGAATTTTTGTGTTTATGCCCAAAAAAGGAATGTTTTGTTGGACAGAAGAATAACTGGTGCCATGTTTTTCCCTTTAAATATGTTTAAAGATATGAAAACATTAAAGTTTTCAGTTATAATTGCATAAATTGTCTATATTTCATTACTTTATATACTGTCTTGGGGTTACATTTGCATAAAATGCTAAACACCAAATTCTCAAAAATGTCAAAACTCAAAAAATTAAAACCATAATCTGGGACAAATCTAAACCGATTTCATATGTCCTCTTTTTGCTGGCCTGGATCTGTTTGGTAATTCTGCCCCACGATGTTTCTGAAAGCAGTTCTATCAGCATTCTGGGAGGTGACTGGTCCTTACAGCATCATTAGCTGCAATACTTGCTGTTGAATCTCAATATAATACTAGTATTAATATGTTGCATAATTACACAGTCATATCATTCATGCAACAGCTCAAAAAACAGTTTTAATAACACTAACCCAAATCAATATCGGAATCGAATCTGATCAAATCAAATCTTGATGATCGATTCTGAATCTTCAGAATTGTAATCGAATCGATTCTTGACATTTGAATCAATCCCTACATTCTCCTTGGCTTTCTCCTAGCCCTAGAACTGGCGCACACATACCTGTTACAAGAAATATTCAATCAATAAATACAATTGTTTTTAAACTTTATTTCAAGCAGGCTGCTCAAGTCCTGGATGCTCCCCAACTTTGGACAAAAAGAGACTGAAGAGATGGTTTTTGCGGCGCTGATTTGGGGTTTTTAATGATTTTAAACCGACTGGGTGTTGAACCAACGACACACTGCTGTGTGTTTTTAAACTGTACTTCCAACACTAATTTCTCTGAAAGGGAAAAACAGTCTCAATCTTTGTCTACTGAGACTATTTATGCATTTCTCTTCGCCCACTGGTGGAGTTATCTCTGCTTAATATCAGTTATTTGTATTAATATTAGGTTTATTTCTATGGGGCTGCTTTTCAATTCAATTCAATTCCATTTTATTTATATAGCATCTATTACAACAGAAGTTGTGACAGGTTATCATTCTTGGTCCAGAGCATCTTAGGAAGGGATTAGATTGTGTTGTGATGGCTTCCAGTGCAACTGTGAGAAACCTTGGTGTTGTTTTCGAACAGGATTTGTCGTTTAAACCATATGTTAATCAGGTTTGTAAAATAGCCTTTTTCCATCTCCGTAATATTGCAAAGATTAGTCCTCTCGCAGAGTGATGCAGAAAAACTAGCTCATGTGTTTGTATCTTCTAGACTAGATTACTGTAATGTGTGCAGGATCTCCAAGTAATTTGCTGAATATCCTCCAGCTGATCCAAAATGCAGCAGCCCCAGTACTGACAGGAATCAGCAGGAGAGACCACGTCTCTCCAGTGTTAGCGTCGCTCCATTGGCTACCCATAAAATTCAGAATCCAATTTAAAATTTTATTACTTGCGTATAAAGCCCAAAACGGCTTAGCTCCGCATTATTTGCGAGACCTGATAGTGCCTTATGTTCCTGTCAGAGCTCTCCGTTCTCAGAGTGCACGTTTACTCGTAGTTCCTAAGAGTATCCAAATGTAGATTTGGAGGGCGGGCGTTCTGCTATCAGGCACCATTACTATGGAACCAACTTCCAATCTGGGGTAAGGAGGCTGACACCACCTCCACCTTTAAAACCAAACTTAAAACCTTTCTGTTTAGTAAAGCCTATAGTTAGTGTTTAGTAAACCTCTAGCTGGTGTTTGTAAATCTCTAGTTAGTGTAAACTCTAGTGTGTTAGAGTCAGTAGTCATAGTTGCAGCTATAGAACAAGACTATAATAGTTAGTCTCAAATATAGCTTCGTGGTAGATATGCTGTTATAGGCCTATGCTGCAGGGGGGCACCGACATGATCCACTGGGCGGTGCCTCTCACCCTTCTCTTCTCCTCTTCCCTTCCTCTCTTCTCCTTTTCCATTTTTATTCATTATAAGTATCTCATAGCTATCGTTTTTGTCCATCGCTCCCGTAGTTTCTGGCCTTCGGCAGGAGGGTCCACCCTTATGATCCAGGTCCTGCTCAAGGTTTCTTCCCTCCTAAAGGGAAGTTTTTCCTTGCCACTGTTTGGCTTAAGGCTTTTCTCCCACTAGGGGAGTTTTTACCTGCCATTGTTTATGTAATAATTGCTCGGGGGTTTATGTTCATGTTCTGGGACTCTGGAAAGGGTCTAGAGACAACATCTGTTGTATTAGACGCTATACAAATAAAATTGAATTGAATTGAAACTGTAACAATAGGGCAAACGCACAGCATTGTTTTGTATTTTGTGTCTTTCAAATAAAAGACAATTCTTTCCAGTCATATGTTCCTCATGCAAGGTTGTTAAAAAAATACTGCTATAATATCGTATGGTATCGTTATCGTGGCCTCAATATTGTGTATCGTACCGTATCGTGAGATTAGTGTATCGTTACACCCCTAGTAATTTAACAAACATGGGCACATACACACCCATTACATATCGGACCAGATCGTTCTGGTGAGAGTAAAACTGTGTTTTTTGTAGGAAAGCCAAAATATATCGTTGAAGCAGCTTTTATCAACAGCTCCTGATCATTTCTGTTGTGTGATGGTGGAAGGACGAGGTTGAAGGAGCTGAAACGTGCCGCCCAATCAGATTTCCACCAAGGGTGTACCTGGTGGTGAGCGGGAGGATCTAGCACCACTTGGAGAACTTGTCCGTGCGCCGGTACCCGGGCTTTACTAACAACCTGGCCCTCGGAGAGGAGCTCCATCTTCTTCAGGTCGTCCTGGCTCAGCCAGGGCGGGGGCTGCAGATCTCTACTGGATCTCACCCTCCCCTGACCGTCCGACCAGTCCTCCTCTCCGAAGCTCTGACACCAGTCCCCTCCGTCCCTCGCAGCGGCGCCGAGCTCGGAGGAGGCCTCTCTGTGGTCCTCTGACCTGGACATCGTCTTCACCTCTTCTGTGGGATGATGGGATGCTTTGTGATCCCTGGACGGCCTTTTCACAGGAAGCTGCTCCTTCACCTCATTGTCAAATTTCCCCAAAGAGTGCTTTGCTGCCTGTCTGTGTTTTTTTCCCGAAGCTCGATGTTGCTGTGGCTTCACGCTCGCACGGCTGTCGTGTGTTTGCCTGTCTGCATTCCTGCGGGGGCTCTCGTACGTCCACGTGTCTGCCCGTCTGTCTCCCACGCTCATCGCGCTATCTGCTTGGGAAGAGTTAAGTGCTACTGTGGTCGGCCTCCTCTCAAGATAAGTATATGCCTCTGCAGTGCGCTTCCCCACAGAACTGCGGCTGCTTGGCCTAATTCGATGCCTGATCTCAGCGTTGTTGACTGTAAACTCTGAGAGGGGAGGTTGTTGACTTCGTCTGGTTGACTGGACGCCGTCCGTCGGGTCTTTTCTCTTGGAAGCACTGCCTCTGTTTCTGTATCTACTTCTCTGGATGTCTGCATACAGTTTTGCTTTGTTCCTGTGATCGTCATCGCTGGCAACACTCTGTTTCTGTGCCACTGGATTCTTGCTCCTCCGCGAGGAACGCTGCTGGAGGGCGGGGGCTGGAGGGGGGTCTGCAATCCCGGGCCTGAGTCCCAACTCCCTCATGGAGCTCAGGGCCCGCGACAGCCGCCACTTGGCGTCAGGACATGGCAGAGGCGGAGGCAGGGGGATCACCATGACAGAGATGATGAGGATAAGGAGGAAGACGGGGGAGAAAAGGAGAATCCATTTTTGACCATAGCAGAGTTTCGACCTCACTCGCCAGGCCTGCAAGAGGAGAGAAATAAAGGAATGCGAGTTAGAGGGAGACCAGCAGATGCATGATTATAATGTTGTGGCATCATAGATTTCAAAGTATTTCCTCCATAAAAGTACAGAGCATAGCACTTAAAATTCCTGAGGGGTTCAACGACGACGATGCTAATATCTCTCCTCTCCTGGCGTGTGGTAAAATGGAAGTCAATGGGAGTCAGATCATTCAAAGGAAGGAGGCGGAAAAACTCTTTTTGTACACCTTTTCAATTTCAATTCAATTTAATTTTATTTCTATAGCGTCTATTATAACAGAAGTTGTCTCTAGGATCTTTCCAGAGACCAGAACATAAACCCCCGAGCAATTATTTCTAGGGATGCCCCAATACCATTTATTTCACACCGAGTACGAGCATTTTAATTTGTGTACTTGCTGATACCGATAGGACCAATAGGATACTTCTACCACAAAAATAACTAGGCTAAAAATGCACTGAAAAATGCAATATATTGGAAAAAAGTGCGAGAAAAACCTTAAGCCAAACAGTGGCAAGAAAAAATTCCCCTTTATGAGGGAAGAAACCTGGACCAGGACCTGGATCATAAGGGGGTAGAAACCTGGACCAGGGCCTGGATCATAAGGGGGTAGAAACCTGGACCAAGACCTGGATCATAAGGGGGTAGAAACCTGGACCAAGACCTGGATCATAAGGGGGTAGAAACCTGGACCAGGACCTGGATCATAAGGGGGACCCTCCTTGCTGGAGACCAGACAGGCAGAGCTTTTTGTCCTGTGAAATCATAACAATGATGTGAGGTCTTTATTTTCAAGAATGAAGGGAGCCGTCTAACATTTTGATTAAAGCAGTCAGAGCTGAATCCATCTGAACACACTTGTGAGCAGCGGAGTCTAATGCTCGTGTCAGGCGGCTTCCAGGAGCCGGCAGCTCAACGGGACTATCCAGCTGAGACCAATATGATTGTGGCGTAGCCATCATTCAGTGCTGCTTTCAGCAAGCGGTGCATAGCAGGAGGGGAAAATCCCATTTCACACGGAACAACATCAGGGCCTCAACACGGCTCATCTGTCCTCATTCTGGGCTGCGGAAGCCAGAGAAAAGCTACAGGGAAATCTGCTCGCAGCTTTTCTGCAGACAGGGTGGCCTACCAGTGGAAATATTAACGGTTGCAGAAAAGCCACGGATCACCTAGAGCCCAATAACGAATAAATCAGGCCTAAAAAGATTACTGTTTACTGAAGCGTACTCTTAAATTAAATACTTACCTGCTGTACTCTACTGCCCTTCTTTCTTAACAACCTGTGCTTTTTATCATTTTACCTCTTTTCTTATCATTTTATTTCATTTATTTGTTATTTAAGCGTACTATCAAATTAAATACTGATGATTTTTGAAAACTGCGCAAAGTTATGGATAAGCCCTGAATGCAGGCATTGTGACGTAGAATTGTCAAATTGGTTTGATTTACAAAATGGCACAGATTACTTTTGTAATACTGTATTTGACCCGGTCTTTGTACGTTTTGACCGTATAGAAACGTAATTCTCGTCAGTTGTGTGAAATAAGACCTGGAAACAGGCATTGCACTGCAAAAACTCAAAATCTTACCAAGAACATTTGTCTTATTTCTAGTTAAAATGTCTCATTTTTAGTAAAAAAATCTCATTACACTTAAAACAAGACTCATCACTGGAAAAAACAACAATTTTCACCTGTTTCAAGTAGATTTTCACTTGAAATAAGTAGAAAAATCTGCCAGTGGGACAAGATTTATCTTCTCATTACAAGCAAAAAAATCTTGTCGCACTGGCAGATTTTTCTATTTATTTCAAGTGAAAATTTACTTGAAACTGGTGAAAATTGTCAAATAACAAGTTATTTTTCTGGTAATGACACTTGTGTCATTACCACTGTGTCAGTGTAATGAGATTTGTTTGACTAAAAATGAGACATTTTAACTAGAAATAAGACAAATATTCTTGTTAAGATTTTGAGTTTTTACAGTGTGTGGCATAGAATTGTCAAATTGGTTTAATTCACCGTACGAATTGTTACAGATTACTTTTGTAATACTGTATTTGACCCAGTCTTTGTACGTTTTGACCGTATAGAAACGTAATTCTATCATTTCATTTCATTTAATTTGTTATCTACTGTTTTATTGTGTCTTGCCGCTCTTAATGTTGATGTAAAGCACTTTGAATTACCTTGTGATGAATTGTGCTATAAAAATAACCTTTCCTTTCCTTGCCTTGATAACCCGGGTTCAGCATGAACAACCGCGCAGAGGCACCTGCGAGTAAAGCCTTCTCAAAAAGCTTTTTCAAAGTCTCTCAATCATCCTCTCTGTTCATCCATTTAGCTATAGGAATGTTTCAAGGCCTTGAGAAGTCCTGAGACTCAGGACGTTTGGTGAAAGGAGCCCATTATTCTGGCCCGGACTGGAGGGAGCCGGCCGCCGGCGCTGAGAACGGCTGGTATGTCAACGGTCAACGGGCCTGGGGGGAGACATAAGGTTTAACCCAGTGGCGTAGGCAGAAATATTCTTTTGGGTGGGCCAGGACAAAAATGGGTGTGCCATATTGTCCCAGAAAAAGGGGACTTATAAAAACTGACAAACAGACAGATTAAAGGCCGTCAGCTCCGCTGGGGAAATGTCTGCACATTTTACAGAAAATCGCGTCCTTGTTTAAACTGTATAGAGGGTCTGCATTGACGTCACTTCCCCACTGGACCAGCCCCCCTTACTCACACTGAGTGGCAAAAACAGCTGCAACTAGTGGAGAAGACGGGATAACAGCTGATTATCAGCTTAAATTAAAGCCAGTTGGACTTGACAGTGACCCGTACAGTTACCCCAAGAACCAGTGGTCCATGGACATTAATATTTGGTACAGTTACCAAGAACCAGTGGTCCATGGACATTAATATTTGGTACAGTTACCAAGAACCAGTGGTCCATGGACATTAATATTTGGTACAGTTACCAAGAACCAGTGGTCCATGGACATTAATATTTGGTACAGTTACCCCAAGAACCAGTGGTCCATGGACATTAATATTTGGTACAGTTACCAAGAACCAGTGGTCCATGGACATTAATATTTGGTACAGTTACCAAGAACCAGTGGTCCATGGACATTAATATTTGGTACAGTTACCCCAAGAACCAGTGGTCCATGGACATTAATATTTGGTACAGTTACCAAGAACCAGTGGTCCATGGACATTAATATTTGGTACAGTTACCAAGAACCAGTGGTCCATGGACATTAATATTTGGTACAGTTACCCCAAGAACCAGTGGTCCATGGACATTAATATTTGGCCATGAATCCAGTTTCCTGATATTTATATGTACTTAATTTCTACACCGGGGAAATACACAAAGCAAAGCTTGAAGGCTTACAAAAGTCTTGACGCTTGGTCCAACTTCAAGGCAGGATTTTTTGTAGAAATGAAAGTGATGAGGACATGGAACTTTATGATTTGACCGTTTAACGTTAGCTACCCAAAAATCCAACATTACCTGATACAAAATGGGAACCACAAATCCACGTTTCAGTGCCTGGAATCCAGTTGTTTCTGTGAATTGCAGCGATCCATTTGTCTCTCTTAAGCTCATTTTCGGCAGTCTGTAAAACGATAACTCAGATTTCTTGCTAAATCTGTGACTGCGTTTACATGCACTCAACACCGGCTAGCTAGCTGGCTGAAGGCAGCTCAATCTGTCGGAACCAGAACAATCAATTTTTCCTGAGGCTCCTGCAACTTGTTTCAAAAGTTCCGTTTTAATCAGAAGAAAAAAATAAAATAACGGCTGAACACAAGTCAACAACTAATCACGTTTATATTTATACCTTTTCTCATATCATTTTTTAGAACATGTTGTGAAACATGTATTTTGATCAAAGTTGGCTGGGAGGGCCAGTGAGTAATGTGGGTGGGCCGGTGACACCCAGGCCCATTACTGCGCCTGGTTTAAACTCAAATACATGCTTATCCACAGTAAAAACACCCAGTGATGCTGTATTAATCGTTGCTACAGACGCTACGATACTGAACATTTGATACGGATCCAGTCTGCAAGTGATTAAAGCTCCAACCTGCAGCAGCGAGATCTCAGAGCATCCATCAGCGTAGCTGCTGCCTCCGCTGACTGATGAAGCTTTTTCATACATCACTTTCCTACGTACCAGAGCTGTTACTGAGACGCAGCTACTCCGACCACCCCACAGACACACAAGGGAAACAACAGCGCACACCTGAGGACGACTGAAGGGTAGGGATGGGAACTGATAAGACTTTTAGATTCCAATTCCATTTTCAATTCTGCTGATTCCATCCCTACTGAGGACAATTAAGGCCCCGTTTCCACGTAGCAAAAACTGTGGTGTTTTCATGCGTTTTGGCCGTTCGTTTACACGAAAACGAAGCTCAAAGTCAACAAAAACCATCATTTCCGAAAACTCCGGCCAAAGGGGAGATTTGCAAAAACTCCGTCTTCACGTTTGCTTGTAAACAGAGAGAAACGGACATTTAGTCTTCAGAACGTCACAGTATGTGACAGAAACGTCACCACACTGCAAAAACTCAAAATCTTAACAAGAATATTTGTCTTATTTTGAGTTTTTGCAGTGAAGCGTCATGATATGAGTGCGACCTGTGTTTACAATTTGTTTGGCCACCGTCAATATTTTCTTGTATTTTACCTGTTTTATATTCTAAAGTCACATTTAAAAGTAACTCCACTTCTCTGTCACTCCAAACGAAAGACTCTCGTTCATCTTGGAAGTAACTGGAAGTTACTCGTGTCATTTGTTGATGTTTTTTTCCAGGATTCTGATTGGCTAGCATGACTTTATCTTCTCGTTACACTGCCCCCTGTAGGTTTGGCTGCTCATAGCACCTTTTACAGATATTCATGCGGGTTCGTGTAAATGATGGGATTTTTCAAAACGTAGAGTGGGAATTATCCGTTTTTGTAAATACCCGGCTATGTGGAAACGTGGCCTAAGGGTGCTTTCAGACCTGTGGCCCGTTTGTTTTGTTCCTATTCAGGGGCTAATGGATACAGTTGTTTCGTTTTTCGTTTGTGGCGTTTGTGTTCACAAGGCAACCGTCTGTAGCGGTTCAACGCTGTTAACAAATGTCATGAACCAACTGTTCTCTCATTGGTCAGAAATGAACCCGGAAGGAGTTTCTTCTTCCGTACCCCGGGAAAAACAACAACTATGGAGCATCGTAAGCGAGTGTGACTAGTTTGTTTCTGTGTGTTTCTGTGTGCTGTGTCGATTATGTTTATTTAGGATTTATTTTGATTTTATGGCTGTAGAATTATCAAATGTGCAAAGAAAAGAAAATGTTCCTACTCATTCTTTTCCCAAGACAACTTTCAATATCTGGCATTTATTCAATATTACTGTGTGTTCTGACTGTGTGATAACTGTTTAAATATGCTGAAACAGACATGCGTGAAGCAAACAGAGGAGTGGTGCAGCGATGAGTCTCAGAACATACATTTCATATTTATGACAGACAGCTGAGTCAGCAGATTTGCTCCACTGCTTCTTTTCTCCTCCGTTTCATGTAAGTGCACGTCTTGCCTTTCCCCCCCGTAATAGAAAAAGTGCAACTACAGACACTTTTTTCCCCCTATGGCGACTCGATAAGACCCACCCGCCCCTCGTACACAGATCCAGAGCTCCGACACCCGGAGCCTTCAGCGCCGCATAAGAACCCTCATCTGATTCATGGGCTTGTGTCCTCAGTAAGACGTTCCTCCAAAATCTCCTTCCAAAATCCAAAGAAAACAAAGCTGAAACGTCTTGAGTCCAACATGAATGTTGCTCGGGGGCATATTCACGTCTAGCCACCATCATGAAAGGTAAAGTTAAATGCTGGAGGGGAAAACACCAATCACATACACAAGATTAATGAAAAATCTATTCATTTGAAATGCCATAAAATGTGTATGTATCCAGTACTCGAGTTGTAAAAGAAAATCAGGGGGGATGGTGGATTTGATCATATGGGGACAGATAATTTGTGCTGATTACAAATAATAGAATATATTACAAATAATAGCACTGACCAAAACACCTGCAGAAATACTGCAGGAATGACATAGCAGCAGTTAAATGCAGCCTTCTGTAAGCTTTAAATATCCACTGGGCTTACATCACATACATCAAAACACAACAATAAAAAACACTTTTCTGAACTTATCAATATGACTCTGTCCTTCACAGGATAAGTAACATGGATCACTGCAAAAACTCACAATCTTAACAAGAATATTTGTCTTATTTCTAGTTAAAATTTTAGTAAAGAAATCTCATTTCACTTAAAACAAGACTCATCACTGGAAAAAACAACAATTTTCACCTGTTTCAAGTAGATTTTCACTTAAAATAAGTAGAAAAATCTGCCAGTGGAACAAGATTTTTTTGCTTGTAATAAGTAAGTAATACTTACAGTATTTCAATTGAAAATTTACTTGAAACAGGTGAAAATGGTCAAATAAGTTATTTTTCTGGTGTTATTTTTCTGGTGATGACTCTAAATGTTGAAATAGCAGTAAACCCACATTCATTGATGAAATGACATAAGGGATGGAAAGGGGGGATGGCAGTTTTACAGGGGGGATGCCATCCCCCCTCATCCCCTCTCATCCCCCCTCAACTCCAGTACTGTATGTATCGGTACAGACGTTTCACTGCGTCCTGGGAGCTCTTTAAACACAGTAAGGTCTTTTTCTCTTTTCTTTTAAATACTAAAATTGCAGACAACTGCAGTATTGAGCAGATCTGGTTTCCTCTAATCTCCAGGAGGAGAACAGGACGTCTCCCGGGCCGGCAGCGGCGCATACGCCCACGTGGCCCCAGTGTTTCTGCTGCACATTAGTCACCTGGAGGCACCTGAACACTTTACATTATTGACTTTGCATTCACACAAACACCTGAATAAATTCCTGGCTCGGGAATCACATCGCTTTTCTCGTAAAGATGAAGGAAGGAGAAAAAGCCGGCAGCAAATCAAATAAACTAGAATAAACTAACAGCAGCCGTGTCAGCGGTGTTTGGCCCACTTTGAACTGTACTGCTGGCAAACACCATATGCAAAATGCATTTATAATGTTTGAATACACAAAAGCATCATCGTTTTTCAATAAAACATTGAGAAAACAAGTTCAGACCAACTAAGAACACTGACTACATTTCCATGCATCAATAACCCTTTTGTAACAGGAATATTAGCAATAACCCGGTTTTGCACGGCCATGTAAACACCAATAACCCCTTTTAATAACCGGGATTTGCTCATAATCCATCCATCCATCCATCCATCCATCCATCCATCCATCCATCCATCCATCCATCCATCCATCCATCCATCCATCCATCCATCCATCCATCCATCCATCCATCCATCCATCCATCCATCCATCCATCCATCCATCCATCCATCCACTGCTTATCCGTTCCCGGGTCGCGGGGGCAGCAGTCTCAACAGAGATGCCCAGACTTCCTTCACCCCAGACACTTCCTCCAGCTCTTCCTTCAGCTCTTCCTCCAGCTCTTCCTCCAGCTCTTCCTTCAGCTCTTCCTCCAGCTCTTCCTCCATCTCTTCCTCCATCTCTTCCTCCAGCTCTTCCAGGGGAGTCCGAGGCGTTCCCAGGCCAGCCGAGAGACATAGTCTCTCCAGCGTGTCCTGGGTCTTTCTCGGGGTCTCCTCCCAGTGGGACATGCCTGGAACACCTCCCTAGGGAGGAGGGACATACCTGGAACACCTCCCTAGGGAGGCGTCCAGGAGGATCCGGTACAGATACCCAAGCCCCCTCAGCTGACTCCTCTCAATGTGGAGGAGCAGCGGCTCGACTCCGAGCTCCTCCCGGGTGACCGAACTCCTCACCCTATCTCTAAGGGAGCGTCCAGCCACCCTGCAGAGGAAACTCATCTCTAAGGGAGCGTCCAGCCGCCCTGCGGAGGAAACTCATCTCTAAGGGAGCGTCCAGCCGCCCTGCGGAGGAAACTCATCTCTAAGGGAGCGTCCAGCCACCCTGCGGAGGAAACTCATCTCGGCCGCTTGTATAATATTGTATGTTTCGATCAATACCCAAAGTTCATGACCATAGGTGAGGGTAGGTGCGTAGATTGACTGGTAAATAAAGAGCTTCGCCTTTCGGCTCAGCTCCCTCTTCACCACGACGGTCCGGTACATCGACCACATAACTGCGGACGCTGCACTGATCCGTCTGTCAATCTCACGCTCCATTGTTCCCTCACTCGTGAACAAGACCCTGAGATACTTGAACTCCTCCACCTGAGGCAGGACTTCTCCCCCCACCCGGAGAAGGCACGCCACCCTTTCCCGGTGGAGAACCATGGCCTCGGTTTTGGAGGTGAAGCCAACAGGACAACGTCATCCGCAAAAAGCAGAGATGAAATCCTGAGGTTCCCAAACCGGATCTCCTCCGGCCCCTGGCTGCGCCTAGAAATCCTGTCCATAAAAATTATGAACAGGACCGGTGACAAAGGGCAGCCCTGCCGGAGTCCAACATGCACCGGGAACAAGTCTGATCTACTCGTAATCCGGTTTTTAAAAACCCAAAAATTACCCCAGGGTTACTCCTTTTCTAATCCGAATATTTCCATCAAAAGGAACAGGAATTTGTTTTCTGCATGTTCTGTTCACAAGGAATCCTGGTCTTTTGAGTCCAGGAAGTTCTTATAAACACGGAGAAACACAAGACCAGTAGGAGACTAATCACTTCATAAATGTAATGAAGGATATGAACATTTCTGCATTTGTAGACGGTAGAAAGTACCGGGATAGAAGATTTACAAGAAGGAGAGAGAAAAGTTGTGCAAAGCAGGATTTGTAGACCATGTACGTCCAGACCAGATCAAGCTCCGCTGGAAGACACTGGAAAAGGAGAACTACAGGGCCGAGAAACAAAACCACTTCTACTGGATGTTCATTATCCACCGTGCTGCTGTTATTGTTGTTGTTTTGGATTTGGATACAGGTTTGATCCAGATATCCCAAATGATTAATCACCATGTAAACAGGGATAACCCTGTTTGCTCACGCATGTAAACAGATTATTCCCAATGTTTCAGTAACCGGAATATTGACCATAACCCCAATTTTGACTGCATGTAAACGTGGTCACTAATATTCAAATGTAATTCAGTCCATCCAGATTCCAGCCCCCCATGGGGAAGCAGCGAGGCCCCAGACAACCACTCAAACACGACCTGCCCCAATAACCCCATCTGCTCCAGCAGGCCAGGTGTCTGTCCGGGGGGGCGCGTGAGAGCTGCTCGTCTTCCTCCCTCCTTTCATCTTCATATCCCTCTGTCTTCCCTCCCAGCCGAGGGCTGCAGGGCTCGTATGCAGCGCTGGGCCCAGACATGCCACAGGAGCTGCAGCCAGCCAATCCCTGGAGAGGGAGGACGCCAGGGAGCACCGATGCAACGAGCCGGAAAAAAGTTAATCACTGCTCCACTGTACCAAATGTACGGGAGTGTTAGGGCCAGGCAGGAGAAAAATAAAAATAATATTTTAGAGGAGGAAGATTTTTTTTTTTATTATGCACTTCGAGAAAAAGGTCAAAATGTTGAGAAAAAAGTCGAAATGTCAGAAATAATGTTGAAATGCAATTTCGAGAAAGAAGTCGAAACGTATTTCAACTTTATTCTGGAAATGTCAAATTTTTTTCTCAAAATTTCGACTCCACGAAATTTCGACTTCATTCGTGAAATTGTATTTCAACATTAATCTCGACATTTCGACTTTTTTCTCAACATTTCGACTTTTTTCTCGAAGTGCACGAATGGCCCTAATACTCTTCCGTACAAATGTGCCAGAGCTGTTGCTGCTTTGTTCACCTTTTGTTACAAATATTAGGTAAATCACCTCGATCTGTAAATTACGGAAGAGTATTAGGGCCATGCAGGAGAAAAAATATTTGAGAGGGGAAGATTTTTTTTATTGTGCACTTCGAGAAAAAAGTTGAAATGTTGAGAAAAAAGTCAAAATGTCGAGATTAATGTTGAAATACAATTTCAAGAACAAAGTCGAAATTTTGTGAATAAAGTCAAAATTTCAAAAATAAAGTCGAAATTTCAACTTTATTCACGAACTCTTTACTTTTTTCTCAACATTTCGACTTTTTCCTCTAAATTGTATTTCAACATTAATCTCGACATTTCGACTTTTTTCTCAACATTTCGACTTTTTTCTCTAAATTGTATTTCAACATTAATCCTGACATTTCGACTTTTTTCTCGACATTTCGACTTTTTTCTCGAAGTGCATAATGAAAAAAAAATCTTCCTCCTCTAAAATATTATTTTTATTTTTCTCCTGCATGGCCCTGATACTCTTCCGTAGTAAATCAATTAAGATGAGAATTGTATTAATAAAAAGGCAGAAAAGAGTGAGACGCTTTGTTTGGAGAATCAGTTGTGGTTCATTTTCAATTCCCGTTTCCAGCAATAAATAAGAAACAGTATTACACCTTTTCAGTGATTTTGCATTAATTATCAATGTAAAGCAAAGAGAGCAGAAGAAATGAACAGATGGGTCAAAAAAAGACAAACCAACATGGACGATGAGCATATCCTGAGGAACAGATGGGATGCATCTGTGTCCCTTAAATGTCTCAGTGGAGAGGACCTGGATGAAACCAGACAGACCCCCTTTCTTCTTCCACACAAACGCTACAAGAGCATGTGATGGAAAAAAGATGAAAGAAATGCCACAAAAGCAGACTGATGTAAGAAGATACAGAATGCACCTGTAGAGTAAATAGGTAAATAGGCAAAGGACAGCTCTTATTAACATATATTCAATTTTACAGTGAAAGGTGCAGCAGTATGAGGTAGACATGGTTATTGAATGTGCATTATTACAGTATATGATTGAGGTTTTTATAATTATTATTAGGGCCCGAGCACTTACAGTGCGAAGGTCCCTTTATTTTTCCGACGAAATGGGGGCATTTTTTCCCCCTAAACGTGCCCCAAAAGTCACCAAATTTTGTACCAAGCCAGGCCTGGTGAAAAATTAGATATTTAATGGTTTGCATTAATGGGTGTGGCCTAATGGCTCAACAGCGCCCCCTAGAAAACTTTGTGCATCAAGCCCCACAATACGGTTTGACGTACATGCACAAAAATCGGTACACACCTGTATCATGTCGCAACTTAAAGAAAAGTCTCTTGGCGCCATGGCCGAAACTGAACAGGAAGTCGGCCATTTTGAATGAATCGTGTAATTTTGGCGAAATTTATGCCATTTCTTCGGCCGCTTCTTCGCCCGAACCGTAACGTGCACCCAGGTGTGTTAAACATCAAAATGAGCGTCTCCATCCATTACTTTTCTCAGTCAAAAGCGTTACCGTGGCGATGCTAGACGCCAAAAAGCGCGCCCCCCCCTTCATCTGATTGGTCCATATTTGATAGTTCCTACTTTCTGCAATAACTTTTGAATGGTTTGACGTAAAGACTTGTGGGTGGTGTCATCGGACTCGGTTTTGAGTCCTTTAACATAAATGGTGCAGATTAGCCCCGCCCCTTCTTCTGATTGGTCGATATCTGATAGTTCCTACTTTCTGCCATAACTTTTGAATGGTTTGGTATAGAGAGTCATGGGTGGTGTCATCTGACTTAGTTTTGAGTCCTTGATCTTTATGGGTGAAAATTGCAACTGCTGCTTGCAGCTTTAATTATTATTATTATTTCACAGTGATTGATTACTCTGAGACCCCATGAGGGATGAGAGTTCATCAGAGCAACAGCTTGGGGGAAGAAACTGTCTCTGAGTCTGGAAGTTTTGGCGTAGGTTTATAATAGTATGATGCCTACAGGATGATTTTAAAATAACCCTCCTCTGTATATTCTTCACACATGAATCACTGTATCTACATTATATTTTATAGGCGCAGAAGAACAGAACACTACAGCATTTTCTCTCCTGAGCGGGAGAATCTTGGACTTGCTGGTTTGTTAGAATAAAGGCTCCACTGCATGAGCCAAGCTGTAATTGCAGAGCACATGCTGCAGCCTCCAGCTGCTTCCAGAGCCTCCAGCTCCAAACGCAGCGTTGTCCATTTCAGCCAAATATCCCCATTGTAGTCTCACTCTAAAGGATAGGGTCCCAGAACTTGTGCGTTTTGATCGGATATTGTGCTGTTCTGGTTTTCTTCCCCTCCTTTCTAAATTCTAAATTATGTTGTTGTCAATTGTAACATCTAACACGCTACTTGGTTTCTTTTGCAACTACGTTTAGCGTCGTATAGTGTGACCGTGAGGTTAACTTGCAGGGACGTCCACTCCTGGAAAGATTAGCAACTGTCTCGACTTCCTACTTATCAATAATCTTTTGGACTGTAGAACAATGGTCTTCTAATTTTTAGCAAGGCATTTTATAACCCTCCCAGAACTACGACGGAGTATTAGGGCCAAACTAAGAATACATTTGGAAATTACGAGAATTAAGTCATAATATTATGAGAATAAAGTCGTAAAAATAACGAGAATAAAGTCATAATGTTGCGAGAAAAAGTGGTAATATTATGAGAATAAAGTCGTAATATTACGAGAAAAATTTATAATATTATGAGAATAAAGTCGTTATATGAGAATAAAGTCGTAATATTACGAGAATAAAGTCATAATGTTGCGAGAATAAAGTTGTAATATTACAAGAATAAAGTCGTAATATTATGAGAATAAAGTCGTAATATTATGAGAATAAAGTCATAATATTACGAGAATAAAGTCTTAATATTATGAGAATAAAGTCGTAATATTACAAGAATAAAGTCGTAATATTACGAGAATAAAGTCGTAATATTATGAGAATAAAGTTGTAATATTACAAGAATAAAGTTGTAATATTATGAGAATAAAGTCGTAATATTACGAGAATAAAGTGGTAACTCTAACAGGAAGAGCAGTCTTCTCCCTGTGTTACACTGAAGAATATTGAGCATCTTGTGAAGTTATATTTTGGTATCGGTTTCACAAATAAGAAAATACTTAATCTTTTGGCACATCAGCATCGAATTATTATCAGCAGAGGTGTAAAGTAACGAAGTACAAATACTTTGTTACCTTACTTAAGTAGAAATTTTGGTTATCTATACTTCACTGGAGTAATTATTTTTCAGACGACTTTTTACTTTTACTCCTTACATTTTCACACAATTATCTGTACTTTTTACTCCTTACATTTTAAAAACAGCCTCATTACTCTATTTAATTTCTGCCTTTAAATAAAAACTATCCAGTTAAATTGCTCCATCCGGATAGAGTGAATTTGGTTGTGGTTGTTTCAGATGTTCTTGTCCAGTTTTGTTCTTACATCCGTTCCCTCAGATTCCTGCAACTAAACTTGGATGTACATTCCAATAAAGGTTAGGATAAATGATAACATGCCTCTGAAGTTTGACTTTTTGCACCATTACAATACTTATAGGCAACTAGTCATCATATTTCCTGCTCTCTGAAACACATGTTAATGCTCAATAGTACACATATATGCTTCTTTAATATATTTACATTATACTAAGATGCTTCATTTTCAATGGCTTTTGTCCTTAATGGCTTTTTTCCCCCTTACATTACTTTTACTTTTATACTTTAAGTAGTTTTGAAACCAGTACTTTTATACTTTTACTTGAGTTGATACTTCAACTTCTACAGGAGTATTTTTAAACTCTAGTATCTATACTTCTACCTGAGAAATGAATGTGAATACTTTTGACACCTCTGATTATCAGTATAAGGACTTTAAAACGATTGTGCAAACGACTACATCTATTTGGAAGAAGGAACCACAGACTTGGAATAAATTGCGTCTTTTTGTGGAAGAGGAAAATCTTTATGATCATCCTCATTGTTTCCTGAGAAACAACAAAACCTCTTTGAATTGCAGCAGATGTGACCACCGCAACATTATGACTTTATTCTTGTAATTTTACGACTTTATTCTCATATTATTCTGACTTTATTCTCATAATTTCCCAATTTTTTTGTCTTAGTTTGGCCCTAAACTGATGTGCAGCATCAACTGTTTCTCTAAAATGACTGTTGATGTCTTTATCCTTAGGCATTGCTAACTACTTACTGTACTCCTTTGGGGAAAAAATAAAAATAAATAAAAATTGAATAGCATCTCTTGTGTAATTTCAGGAGGTCTTTTTTTGAAAATGAGGCTAGAATAGAAGCAAGTGGAAAGAATGGGTCCAAATGTGCCGGCGGTGATGTTGGATGATACCACAGCCCGGTCTTTGAAGCCGGGCCAGCAGCGTCCTGACTCCACTTTGCATTAACAGCCTCACAACTAATCTAGCGTGCTGCAGATGCTTTTCTGGCAACCGGCTCTGCTCACATTAAATCTGTACTTTAGGGCATTTCTGAGCAGATTTAGTTATGTATTTATGTACTGTACATGTCACAACATAATTTTATGGCAACTAAGCATTTCCATTAGGCTTTTAGTGCAGATAATGATGAGTGAGTCAAAATGAAGCACTGACTCTGTGTTTAAAATGAGACGTAACTGAAAAAGATATATTGATGAAGACAAGGCACAGTTCTCATCAGTGCCGCCACCTTGCCTTAAGCTCATTTACATTTACTGATCTTTCCTTACACCACTTCAGCCAGCTCCGCACAACAGACAGAAGCACAATCAAATACATATTACAGATTCTTTTAAAGGTAACTTTACAATACAGTATTAATGTATGTAAATATTGTTTGAAGTACAGCTTCATGGTACTGGGAAAACTAGTATGAGCCACACAGTGTTGTGCAAGTTCATACTTCTCATGAACTAGTTCAAAGTTCAGTTCACATAGTTTAAAAATGAATAGTTCACGTTCATAGTTCACCATTTTCACTTTGAACTAGTTCAAATTCAGTTCATTTCAATATTTTTCGGGGAGAAGTACGAATGAAACGCCCCCCTATCCTAAAACTGTTCACTGTATACCAGGGGTCTTCAACTCTGGTCCTGGAGATCTACTGTCCTGCATGTTTTATGGCCCTTTTGCACTAGTCCTTACTCGGCCCGACTCGGCTCGTCACACCTCTACCCGCCTCTACCCGTTTTGTCCCCGTTTGTTTATCCACAGCCAGGGGAGAAGTGGGCAGGTTGGGGTGAAGCTGCTGTGACGTACTCGATTGCGCAACCGCTTTGTTCATGTTGGCACTGATCAGAAATCAGCTGGAGCCGCGAGCGGCTGAGAGTAAAACAGCCCGTCTACATCCCTTTTTTAATTCTCTCCTCAGCCACCAGGTTTATGAACATCTGCACCTCAGAGTTGGATCACCAAACAGACGTTTTGCGTGTTCATTTGAACTTGTTCATGCACAACACTGGAGCCACACAATAGCCATGTGAACAGGTGCACAATGTGTGCACACTTCCGAAATGCATACATTCACTAAAGCTATCACGTTGGTTTATTTAGGTTTATTTATTCTCTGAGTCAAGCTGCTGTCCCATCACATCTCAAAACCTCCATCATCATACCTGTGCCTAAGAAACCATCTCCATCCTGCTTTAATGACTACCGCCCTGTGGCACTGACCCCCATCATCACGAAGTGCTTCGAATGGCTAGTCATGGCTCACATCAAATCCACCCCCCCCCCCCACCCTGGACCCCCTTCAGTTTGCATACCGAGCCAAACGCTCCACAGAGGATGCAATCTGCTCTGCTCTCCACCCAGCCCTCACCCACCTGGAAAAAGCAGACTCATATGTGAGAATGCTTTTCATAGACTTTAGTTCAGCATTCAATACCATAATCCCACAACAACTCATCTGCCAACTGGACCAGCTGGGGCTCAACGCCTCCCTCTGCAACTGGATACTGGACTTCCTCAGTGAGAGGCCACAAGCAGTCAGAGTCGGCAACAACACCTCAAGCAGCATCACACTCAGCACAGGGGCCCCACAAGGCTGCGTGCTCAGTCCCCTGCTCTTCACCCTGCTGACTCACGACTGCACACCAACCTTCAACACCAATCACATGGTGAAGTTTGCGGACGACACAACTCTGGTGGGTCTCATCACCAAGAACGACGAGACCCACTACAGGAAGGAGGTCGACCTTCTGTCCACGTGGTGCAGAGACAACAACCTCCTGCTGAATGTCAGCAAAACTAAGGAGATCGTGGTCGACTTCCGGAGAGGCCACACTGAACTCCCACCACTGACCATCGATGGTGCTGCTGTGGAGCGGGTCAGCGGAACCAAATTCCTGGGGGTGCACATCAGCGAGGACCTCTCCTGGGCCACCAACTCTGCATCACTGGCAAAGAAAGCCCAGCGGCGCCTTTACTTCCTCCGCAAGCTCAAGAGAGCGAGAGCTCCCACACCCATCCTGAAAACCTTCTTCCAGGGCACCATTGAAAGCATCCTGTCCAGCTGCATCACTGTGTGGGGCGGTAGCTGTACTGAATACAGCAGGAAAGCACTGCAACGCATAGTGAACACAGCTGGGAAGATCATAGCCTAGGTGCCCCACTCCCCCTCATTTACACCACCCGCTTCACCCGGAAAGCTATCGTGATTGCGAGCGACACCAGCCACCCCGCACACAGTCTGTTCAGCCTCCTACCCTCAGGTAGAAGGTGCAGGAGCCTCCGTTGCCGCACCACCAGACTCAGTAACAGCTTCGCATACCAAGCTGTCAGGATGCTAAATTCTCTCCCCCCAGCCAGACCCTCCAGACCGACAGGGAACTGAACTGAAATCCCCCCAAAAGAGTTTGAAGGGGTTTTCTACAAGATTCTACACTGGTGGTTTTTCTCTATTTGTTATCTCCTATTCAGGAGTTCAGCTTTAGTTCAGCTGTTTTCTCTAGTTGCAGTTTTTATGACTAGGCTGTTAAGATAGTTCTGATATTTACTCTTCGTTAATTGAAGACAATGAAACAGATATGTTAACACTGATGGGTCTTATCCGTTATCTGGGTTGACATCCTAAGGAGGAAACAATGAACAGGGACACTGAAGTTCTGATATGTTTGGCAGATGGGGTTCACGTACAAAGAACACCTCCCTTTTTAGTATAAATAGGACCGGATCGATGACTACCGTGTGCATTTCTCTCCTGCCTATGTGGTTTGAGAGAAGTGTACCTTCGGCCGGAAAACATTGTGCATGAGCATGATATAATAAAAGCTTGTATTAACTTTGATTCTATTGCACTAGTTTTCTTATGGTGCACCAGACAAACGAACACGAGGATCTTTCACATACTTGTTTGTACTTGTTCTTATGACAAACAGACCACTTTGTGTTGGACTGAATGTTGTATCTGACCAGGTGGTGAGCAGCACAGGGGACTGTACTCCCATCATTCCCCTTCGTGCTGTAAACCTCAGACTTCCAGTACAAGTCAGTCCTGCCATCTGCAGAAATACTCAGATTACTACAGATTACTATCAGTGATGGACAAGAGACTGAGTACAGAGAACTGGTGTACCATTTTGTGGCATCGTATGGGAACAATGATCTAATCTTAAATGTGAAAAAACACTCAGCTGCACTCAACTTTAGATGCACTTGGTCCTTTGGGAAGGAAGGTTTCCAACCATAGGAGCTTAACTCCCTGGTATAATTCAGATATCCACATTTTAAAACAAAGGTGCGTGAAATGGAAAGGAAGTGGTACACTTGTAAGTCTGTAGACTTCTATCGTGAATGGAAAGATATTCTAATAGTATATAAAAAAGCCATTCACAAAGCAAGAACAGCTTATTATTCAACGTTGATAGAGGATAACAAAAGTAACCCACGTTTTCTGTTCAGCACTGTAGCCAGGCTGACAAAGAGTCACAACTCTGTTGAGCCGTGCATTCCTGCAGCTCTCAGTAGTGAAGACTTTATGAGCTTCTTTAACAGTAAAATCATCAGAATTAGAGGTTATTATTCTTGGTCCAAAGCATCTTGGGAAGGGATTATATGGTGCTGCGATGGCCTCCAGTACGACTGTGAGAAACGTAGGAGTTATTTTGAACAGGTTTTGTCGTTCAAAACGTAATATAACTGTAAAATAACTGGTTCAAGGATGGAGCCTTGAGGGACCCCAGAGGTGAGAGGGGCTGAAAATGAGGTGAATTCACCTAACTGCACAATAAAACTCTGAGTCAATAGTTACCATTATGGCATTAAAAACTCTCAGCAGTGCTGTCTCTGTGCTATGCTTAAAGCCAGACTGGAACTTTTCATAGATGTCATTGACCACTAGGAATTATTGGATCTGAATAAAAACCACTTTTTTATAAAACTTTAGACAAAAAGGGTAGTTTAGAGATAGGCCTGAAGTTAGATAGCACAGAGGGATCCAATGTTTCTATTTGACAAGAGGCTCCACAACAGTATGTTTGGGAGCAGCTGGGACACATCCAGCACTAAGACAGGAATTAATAAATAAAAGTACAGCAGGGCCCACCGTACTGAATACCTCTTTAAAAATAGGAGAAGGGATGCTGTCTGAGGGAGTTTGTGGGTCGCAGATGCTGAACTATATGCAGTGAGGGGAGGGATACAGGTTCAAACTGATCAAAAACCGCATGTAAAGGAGGAGCTGTGAGATCAGAGCTGGGCCTGCAGGCGCGAAGGCAGGTGACCTAAGGGCAGATATTTTTTCAACAAAAAATATAAGAACTCTCACATAGGGCGATTGGCGGTATAACTGGAGCGTTATCACAAGGATTTACAAGGGAGTTAAAAATGTTAAAAATAACTCAGGGCTTACGGATATAACAGGAAACAAGACTGGAAAAATATTCAATTTTAGCAGCCATAACAGCCCTCTGGTAGACAGACCTTCACAAGGAGCTTCTTTAGAAACATGGAGCTATTTTGGAGTTGTTACGCCATGGTTCTGAACATGCTTTTGTGCGTTTTGATCTAAAAGGAGCAATAAAATCAAGGATGTCCGCACACATAGAATTGAAATGATGTAGAAGGCCTTCAACACTAGTAGCGTGATTACTAACCTACAAAGCTTACATCACCAGAATCTATAGAGTCATATAGTCATCTATAGAGTCATAAATGGCTGAAAACTGAGATGCAGAATGAGTGTTAATTATGTGCCGACAGTGTGCAGAAGCGCAGATTTTTGCCCTCAAACAAGGAACTGAAACAGCAAAAATCAAAGATAAATTATACGATAAAAACAATAAAATGTGCCCTTTATCATGAGTCGGATCTTTAACACTTTGAACAATATTAAAGGATTCAATAAAGTTTACGAAGTCAATGACCCGTGGTCTTGATCTACAGCAGACATAAATATGGAAATCACCTGAAATTCTAAAAATTATCGTATTTTTACAGTGGCACTTGACAGTCACAGATACAGTCTGTAGCCTATTTGGAGGGCAATAAACAACCGCAAACATAATGGAGAAAAAGTAAAGTTCAAGCTCTTTCAATTCTCTCTGTAGTCATTGATGGATAAAACATTAAGTAGCGCTAGTGCCTAATGTGCTCCAATACAGCAGGTCTTTCATTTTATTTTGAACACTGTCAAAACTCAAAATCTTATCAAGACTTTAACTTAAAACTTAACTAGATCTTAAAACTAGCTTGACACAAATGAAAGTTCAATTGAAACACGTGGGAAAAACAGCTAACCTTTTAAGTGATGTGTGTTATCAGGTGTAATGGCATTTTTAGGTTACAAATAAGAACATTTCTTGGTAAGACCCTTAGTTTTTTGAGTGAAGGCAGTGAATTTGGTCGACTGGTGTAAGTTCAGGGTTTTTAAATGCACAGCCATGAACCTACTGGATTATATAATTTAGTCTTAGTAATGTCAATTAACATCTCCCACGAAAAGAAAAAAGTAATTCAATGAAAATGTTTTATTTACCAGTGATCTGGTGTTGAGCAAAGCCATAGAAAGGTTGAGCTCTTATATCTCAAAGATTAGCAATTCTCTGAATAGGCTCCAGCTGATCCAAAATGCAGCAGCGTGAGTACTGACAGGAATCAGCAGGAGAGACCACGTCTCTCCAGTGTTAGCGTCGCTCCATTGGCTACCCGTAAAATTCAGAATCCAATTCAACATGTTATTACTTGCGTATAAAGCCCAAAACGGCTTAGCTCCGCGATATTTGCAAGACCTAATAGTGCCTTATGTTCCTGGCAGAGCTCTCCGTTCTCGGAGTGCAGGTTTACTCGTAGTTCCTAGAGTATCTAAATGTAGATTTGGAGGGCGGGCGTTCTGCTATCAGGCACCACTACTATGGAACCAACTTCCAATCTCGGTTAAGGAGGCTGACACCACCTCCACCTTTAAAACTAAACTTAAAACATTTCTGTTTAGTAAAGCCTATAGTTAGTGTAAACTATAGTGTGTTTCCTTTTTTTATGCTAGTGAAAGGCTGTCGCAATATGGGCCTGCCATTATGTTGGCATGCCCATAACTATTCACTTTCTATAACATTCAATGAAAATATGAGAGTAAGGGATAACTTGAGCCTTAAGTGTTATCAGGTACGTATATTGGCTACTCTTCAGTGTGTCTTTGGTGCAGTCTTTCTTTTCCCTGTCAGGCCAGTTTACCACATGAAAACACCATTTATGTCCACACTGGAGCAAACTCGGAATAAAAACTCTCCCCAGAATAAAAACGATATGCATCCACACTAGCGTTTCTACTCTCGTCAGAAAAGAATCACACCACTGCAAACCAACGCCACACAGCTACGCGTGCACATTGGGCATGGGCACATGAGTAAAAACACGAGTAAAACAAAGCTTAAAACTGTGCTGTAAATATCTCTTACTGCAGATTGCTCTTATCGCGGCTCTGCTGCTGCGCATGGAGAAGGTAGCATTTCTTAAATGCAGACTGCACACAGTCACTGCTGATATTAAGGAGCGAGTCTGCAGCGTTTGCTGGTCCTGTCTACCATTTAGGTGTGTTAATGTGTGTTATCTTAGGTGATAATCACATGATGCATGCTTGGCGAATTAGGGAAGATTACACATCAGAGGAAATTGTGAACCAAATCAGTGCAACTATTTAGCTGTTTGTTTTAAAGGGTTGAAGGAGCAGAGTGAATTCCAGGCATAATCGCAGCAAAGGTTCTACGTGTCCAAATTAAAATGTATTTATGTAGACTTAACTGACACGTTGGCATCCCTGCTGCACCAAAGTGCTCTTGTGCTGAAAACATCTGTTGGTAGAAAACTGTAGATATCTCATTTATTTGATTCTAATAGTGAAGCACCCGAGTCAGTTCTGGTCATGTGACAGTGCTATACTTATAACGATTGATTGACAAGTGATACGATGGATAATGAGTTATTTCCGTGTGAATGAAATAGGCCTGCACTCCAGTTCATTGAGCTTGTCCAAATATTTTTTTTTTAAATAACACTTTCCTTCAGTTCACCCTGAACGACAGTTTTTCAACCATTGCTTTGACTTGAAATGTAATGGTGCTTTTCCACTAGTACCTACTCAGCCCAACTCAACTCGGTTTCCCACTAGGGGTCTAACGTGCCAAGTAGATACTTCTCTGTAACTATTCTGTCGAGGTTCTAAGCTGCTGAGTCGGCTGTATCTGACATCATCACACTACAGGCCACTGATTGGTCGGGGGGTTGGAGTCAGACGTCTGAGTCAGGAGGAGGAAATCAGAGAAAGAGACTCTGACAGATTCTTGTTCATTTTATTCAACCAGCAATGGCAGCAAAAGTCTGTTTCATGATCCAACTCTGAGGTGCAGATGTTCATAAACCTGGTGCTGAGGAGAGAATTAAAAAGGGATCTAGACGGGCGATAAGGAACGACCAGATCTACCAGGAGCTCTGTCTCTTCATAGCTGCTCACGGCTCCAGCTGACTTTTCAGCAGCACAGAGACAAACAAACAAGAAAAAAATCGTCACCGCTTGAATCTTCTCTTACTCTCATTTTTTAACTTGATATCAAACACAAGCCACAGACCCAGCAGCACATCTATCATCTCCTCCAGGTTCTACATCTTTAGTATTGTTGTCATCTCCGTTTAGATCACACAATCAAATACGTCTAACCCTTCTGATCGAGGTGCTGAATTGTTAATGAAAAGAAACCAGGCCGAGCTGAGTCGAGCTGAGCTGAGATGAGTAGAGCTGAGATGAGTAGAGCTGAGTAGGTTCTAGTGGAAAAGCGCCACAATGCACTCACTCCACATGCTCCCTGCTGCAAATCTGTGTACTAAAACAATGCCACTGACATCACTGGGCACCTTAGCCTGCTCCTGAGAGGAAGCTTTTTTTCCACTCCTGAAGCCCGTAATTAGCTTTTACGCTAATAATGAGAAAGCTAAAAAACCTCTGCAAAGACCCTGAACTCAAGAGACTATCATCTTTCCCCTTTTGCTTTTCCTTCAGGTCCAATAACAGGTGGGGAGGCTCCAGGGCCGGGAGACCAGGAGCCAATGTAATAAGACTTTTTCATAATCGGGGCCCCAGATAGCTCAGTTGGGGGGTGCAGCGGGGACCGAGGCTATCGCCCTCATGCTCTACTCAAGTTTCCTGTCAGCCACTTTCTTTTTTTTTTTTTTTTTTTTTTTTGAACAAATTTTTTATTGTTTTTCAACAAAGACACAGAACATACAATTTGCCATCGTGTCAATTGCAGAAATAGATAAAATAAAATAAAACAAAATACAGTATTGCCATCCATCAATTCTTCCAGCCGACCGCCCCCTATACACCCTCACAGCACATATAGGTACCCCTCCCTAAATTGCTCCGCGTACACACAGATTACACCCATTAATGTATTCACAGTCATATCAGTATCCTATGCAGTAAGCAGTGATAAATCAAACTGATTAAAAACAAAACCATATGGTAGTGTGAAAATGCCACACTGCAAACAAGGACACTTAAGGATTCATCTCAGGTGGGCGTGACCATTGTAAGGAAGACTGGCCCCTCTTCACTAGCTGAGTCAATTCGTCAGGTAGGTAGTTAAGCAGAGGAGCCCACATTTCATTAAAGGACCTTTCATTACCCTTCACAACTGCACTAAGTCTTTCATGAGGGAGGACCCGGAATATTTCCCTATACCATAGGGTAACAGTAGGTGGTTTATCAGTGATCCAGTTAATTAAGATGCATTTTCTGGCCAATAATAATAATTTGTCGCATAATTTGAACTTCAAATGGGTTAAAGTCACCTCCCTTGATGGAAGGCCGAGGATGAAAAGGCCAGGGTCCCTCCTCATCCCAACTTGAAAAATACCACTCAGTTCCTGCGAGATTGTACCCCAAAATCTTTTTATCAATTTACATTGCCAGAAATAATGGTAGTATGTTCCAATCTCTCTATTACACTTATTACATAAAGGTGAAATCTGACGGTCCATCTTATTTAGTATGTATGGCGTTAAGTGTAGACGGTGTAGTATTTTATATTGTGTCTCTCTCAGTCTGTTACATGTAAAGGTAGATTTAAATACTTTAATGGCCTCCTGCCAGTCATCTTCAATATACTCTGTGTCGAGATCTTTCTCCCACTTCTGTGCAATGCTTGTGATATCGCCTGTGCTAAGAGAATATAGTAGAGCATAGAAGGAAGAAATAAAACGGTTGAGACCTTTTCGGGAGATGAGGAACCTCTCAACCTCACTATACATGACTGGATCAAGAGGGGGTAGGGTCCTAGATCCAACGTAGTGCCTGACCTGAAGAAAGCCATAGTGATGTTCTTTAGGGATACTGAATTTAGACTGCAATTGTTGGAAAGTCATTAGTATCATATTGTCGTATAAGTCTCCAATCACACGCACCCCGTTGCCGTGCCACCTGTCAAAAATATTGGGGCGGAGACCTGGGGGGAAATCCTGATTCCTCGTCAGAGGGGTCAGGAATGAGGCATAACTTCCTCTGCCTAGATGTTTACAAATTTCCTGCCACACTCTAATAGTGTTGTATATAATTGGATTATTCTTGATATCCCTATGTAGCTTTTTCTTATCGCTCATGACCAAGCTCCATAGCGAGGATGGCAAAGAGGACCACGAATCTAGACAGGGCCATATATGCAACCAATGAGTATCTGTTCCCCGTAAAGATAGCCTGAGATAAGGATATAACGACCATCATTATCTTTTATGGTTTTCTCTAAGGTAAACGGGAGACTACGGTGGATCAATATGGCTACACCTCTGCTATTTGTGTTGTAGGATGAGTAAAACACCTGGCCCACCCAGGACCTCCTTAATTTGAGATGTTCCAAATCGTTTAAGTGAGTTTCAGACAGTAAGGCTATTTGTGTTTTCTCCTTTTTCAGAAAAGCAAGGATCTTTTGCCTTTTAATAACATTATTGAATCCCTTAACATTAAGGGAAACTATTTTGAGATCACTCATAGCATAATAGAGATAAGACGTAAAATGTTGAGTAATCTAGCAGAGAGCTTTGTGACAGGGTAGAGGGGCTCAGTGTTTTTACCACAAACAGGCTGAGAAATGGACAGCTCCATGGAATATCTTATGGAAGGCTTCGGATATATGATGGCATAAGTAAATAAACATGACTGAACATCATGAACAAAGTATTCATCCCCAAACGATGAAATCCCAGCAAACACCCAGTTAAAGAATCCCCAGAACACCCCCCCTCCCCAACCCCCCCACCACCCACTATCCCGGAACGGGCCAATAGTGTGGCGCGTTGAAAAACTAGCGGGGCACGTGAAACCGAGCAGAAACATCACTGAGAGAGAGAAAAAAAAAAGAGAAAAGAAAAACTTCTCCACTCCCCCGCTCACCACGAGCTAAAAAGATTACAACCATACAAACTAACATGGTTATATTTTGGCAACCAGCTTGAGCCCTCCATCAACATTAATTGTAGTGAATTGCAGCAAAATGTGAGAGGAAAAAACGAGAGAAAAAAAAAAAAAAAAGAAAAAAAAAACAGCTAAGAATTAACTTAACCACACAAAGTTTATCTAACACCTTCTCACAAATTATGAAAGATCTGATCATGCCTGTAATAAGCAAAACACGCGTATTTTACATCACCTCCAGCTCAGCTCAGTCCGTCCACGTAGGCAAGCGCATCCTTCGGTGAGTGAAAAGAGTGACTTTTTCCTCCGTGGGAAAAACTCAGGGTAGCGGGGAAGCGCATGGAAAACCGTACGTTCATGTCAATAAGTCGTTGGCACACTCCGTTAAACGCACGTCTCATTTCCTTGACTCCGCTAGCCAGATCTTGTCGGATGAATATGATCTGTCCCTCATGCTTCAGCGGACCTTTCTTCCTGGCCGCGGCGAGGATCCTCATTTTATCCGTCGGGTTGTGCAGCTTGATAATCACTGCGCAGGGCCGGTTCGGCTTTGGCGGGCCGAGGGACCTGTGGGCACGGTCAATTTTAATGATGCCCCGCTTGGTCTCCAGGTTCAGCAGTGTAGGCAGCCATTTCTCAAAGAACGTAACCGGCTGTCGCCCCTCTGCGTTTTCTTTGAGGTTGAAGATTAAAATGTTGTCCCTGCGGCTGCGTCCCTCAATATCAATGCTCCTCTCAGTCAGGGCGCACACTTTAGTCTCCAGTCCCTTCAGCCTGGACTCCATGGTCGACATGATGTCCTCCACGTCCGAGACGCGACTCTCAGCTTCGGTGATACGTTTTGTGTTGGACTCCAGTCGTGTAGTAATATTTTCCAATGTGGCTGAGAGATCTCCAAACTTTTTCTCCATCATCGTTGATATTCTCTCAGCGACATATTGTGATATTTCCATAGCCAGGGCTTCGTTGTCTACAGCAGGTGCAGAGACGTTGGCATCCTCGCCAGCTGCCGCGGTCTGGTTCGGTTCTGGTTTCTCAGCAGACATATTTACCGCGGGTTCGGAGGCTTTTTGTGTTCGGTGGGTTGTCTGGATGCTTTTAAGTAAGTTTTTGTGAGGTTGTAATTTTTTAAAATTAGGTTAATAGTGACATATAGCTCAGTAGCAGCGGGAGCTCAGCAACGGACGACTGCTCAGGGTGACGACATCACCTGACCCCCTGTCAGCCACTTTCAAAATAGAAGCCACTAGAGCCACAAATTAGCTTTAAAAAAGAAGACCCCAACATAAATCAATAATCTATTTCGTTAGCCTCATAGCATAATTGCCTAAGTTGTATTTGAATGCCTTAGAATTAGGCAATTATGCTATGAGCCTAACGGTTTTCTAAGATGTTTTCAAAAAGGAAATATGTAATTAATGATAAATGCATTATAAAATTATGTCATTGGAAAATGCATTTTCAAATAGAGACATAAGTAATTGAACTTGAAGATTCCAGTAAAGCTTGTAGAGGGGAAGCCAAACAAGAGACGCGGGGTTGTGTCAGCAGGAAGATGTGCTGAAAAGTGTTTCCACCATTAAAATCAACAAATCCATTCAGAGTTAGTGATGATTTTTGGGTCAGATGTTGCTTTTAACTGGGACCAACTTCTTTTTGGGTTTGATCACTCTGTATCTATGGTTGTGGAATCAAGATCCCTGTTTGGTTTGCTAAGTGTAGCTGCACGAAAAGCTATTACCAAGAAGTGGCTTAAGCCAGACGCTCCTTCATTACATGATTGGTACAACATCATTTATGATATCTTTGTAATGGAGAGGATAACGTTCTCTAGGAGGCCAAATCTGAAGCAATCTGGGAAGATTGGAAAAGTTATATCTCTCTGAGATGCCCTGCTTTTGTTTGAGATGCATTTCATTTACCCATTTTCTTTACGTAAAGTTTTTTTTTGTTCTGTTGATCTTAATGAAAACACCCCATGTTTATGTTTTTGTTCTTTTTTCTGTTTACAAGAAAAAGAAAAAAAAGAAAAATGGATTGCAGTAGAGATATAATGTTGCTATGCTTATGTTATGCTGCTGTAATGCTTGTGAGATTCCCAATAATTAAAAAAAAATCAGCAACACTGTTTTATTTTATACCAGTTATCCTCCAGAATGATCAAGCGGACTAATGAAGAGATGAAGACTGCTCTCCTTCCTCTCACTCTCTGTAAAACACGTGCACCAGCTCCTGCTGCCGTTACTGATTTCCATCACTCGACCTGAGAGCGACTAAAACCCAATGAGCTTATGAAAAAGATGCTGCAGGGGAAGAGGAACGTGAGTGGAACCGATGTGTCATCGTTGTCATTAAAGTTACAAGCAATGTGGTTGGAGTTAAGGGGCTAATGTTTAATTCAGACAACGGCGATATCAAGGAAAACCATGACCCATGCATCCTCCTGCGTGAAGGGGGAATTAAGTTGTCAAATTGTGGTTGCGTTTGTGTACTTCATACACCTGCAAGGTTTCCTAATTTGCGTGCATACACACATGGGCTACTACGGAGAGTATTAGGGCCAGGCAGGAGAAAAATCTAAATAATATTTAAGAGGGGAAGATTTTTAGTTACTGTGCACTTCGAGAAAAAAGTCGGAATGTTGAGAAAAAAGTCGAAATGTCGAGATTAATGTTGAAATACAATTTTGAGAAAAAAGTCGAAATGTCGAGAAAAAAGTTGAAATGTCGAGAAAAAAGTCAAAATTTCATGAATAAAGTCGAAATGTTGAGAAAAAAGTCGAAATATCGAGATTAATGTTGAAGTACAATTTCGAGAAAAAAGTCGAAATGTTGAGAAAAAAGTCAAAATTTCATGAATAAAGTCGACATGTTGAGAAAAAAGGCAAAATTTCGAGATTAATGTTGAAGTACAATTTCGAAAAAAAAGTCTAAATGTCAAGAAAAAAGTCAAAATTTTATGAATAAAGTCGAAATGTTGAGAAAAAATGAATAAGAATAAGAAAATGAAAAAAGTCGAAATGTCGAGATTAATATTGAAGTACAATTTCGAGAAAAAAGTCGAAATGTTGAGAAAAAATTCAAAATTTCATGAATAAATTTGAAATGTTGGGAAAAAAGGCCAAATTTCGACTTTATTCTTTAAATCGTATTTCAACATTAATCTCGACTTTCCGACTTTTTTCTCGACATTTCAACTGTTTTTTCAATAAAAAAAAAATCTTCCCCTCTCAAATATTTTTCCTCCTGCCTGGCTCTAATACTCCTCCGTAGGCTACGGTTGTGGCAGTATTCATCAGTGATTAAAGAGTTATGCATAGTCAGCCCACACTATAGTCCTACCAGAAGCTGCACTGGACTCCAAACTAAGATGAATGCAGCATATTTTACCCACATTCCTGAGATTTCTGTTTCTAAAAAAAGAAATGTTGACCTCTTGGGCTCTGGACTTAGCAGTTGTTGTTTGATAAACCAACACTCTGCTGATGCTCCTTTAAAATCCCTCGTAGCCAAGAAAAGCAACTGGTTACTCCCAGCGCCTTTAATTATTCAGAGCTGCAGGATCACTAAAGGGAGGTCAAGTTTAAGTCTGCACACATTCCAGCGTGAGAGAACAATATGAAACGGGGTCAGAACTAAGTCAACAGACATGCCGAATGTAGAAATGGCAAACAGGAAAATGAAGAATCATTTAAATAAAACCAAATCAAAGCAGTTCAAATTCCAGTTCATTATCTGCAGATCTGAGTTCATGTTCAAGTTCTTTATTTGCAAATATGTTGTGTTCAGTTCAACGTTCTCACAGTTAACGTGTACAATGAATCTTTCTTTCTTTCTTTCTTTCTTTCTTTCTTTCTTTCTTTCTTTCTTTCTTTCTTTCTTTCTTTCTTTCTTTCTTTCTTTCTTTCTTTCTTTCTTTCTTTCTTTCTTTCTTTCTTTCTTTCTTTCTTTCTTGTCATGGAAATCTGTTCCCAGACCAAGTAGGCAGAGTTGGGTTGACGGTTTACTGCAATGCCTTGCTTTAGAGAAACTTACATATGCTGATAAAAGGAAATATAACACATTTGAGAAGATTTGGGGCTCTTTCATGCAATTTCTGGAGGGGGAGGATTTTATTGCGGCTTTGTAGTCTACTGTTGTATTATATATTTTTAGGGCCCGAGCACTTACAGTGCAAAGGCCCTATTGTATCTATAGGAAATTTTCCTTTTTCTTTCATTCTTTATTTTTCTGACGAAATGAGGGCCTTTTTCCCCCTAAATGTGCCCAAAAAGTCACCAAATTTTGCACACAAGCCAGGCCTGGTGATAAATTTGATATTTAATGGTTTGCATTAATGGGCGTGTCCTAATGGCTCAACAGCGCCCCCTAGAAAACGTTGTGCCTCAAGCCCCACAATACGGTTTGACGTACATGCACGAAAATCGGTACACGCCTGTATTATGTCGCAACTTAAAGAAAAGTCTCCTGGCGCCATGGCCGAAACCAAACAGGAAGTCGGCCATTTTGAATTAATCGTGCAATTTTGCCAAAATTTATGCCATTTCTTCGGCAGTTAATGTGGCCCGAACCGTAAAATGTGTGTCTCCATCCTGCGACGACGTGCATTACTTTTCTCAGTCAAAAGCGTTACCGTGGTGACGCTAGACGCCAAAAAGCGCGCCCCCCCTTCATCTGATTGGTCCATATTTGATAGTTCCTACTTTCTGCCATAACTCTTGAATGGTTTCACATAAAGACTTGTGGGTGGTGTCATCGGACTTGGTTTTGAGTCCTTGAACAAAATTGGTGCAAATTAGCCCCGCCCCTTCTTCTGATTGGTTGATATTCGATAGTCTCTATTTTCTGCCATAACTTTTGAATGGTTTGATATAGAGAGTCGTGGATGGTTTCATCCGCTAAATGTCCAGGCCTGAAGAATCTACATCAAGTCATACAAGCTTCCACTGCAGCCTGAATGTGCACATGGGTGCGAGGGCCTACAAATCTACATTTGGAATATCAAGGCACATTAATACATATTAATGTGCCTTGTTCTGTTTTGTTCTGTTTTGTGTCTTTGTACTGTAATTGAAAGTCAATAAAAATATTTATCAAAAAAAAACATGCATCCATTTTTGCATTTCAAAGCTGTAAAACATTTCAAAAGATGTCGGAGCGGTAGAGATGATACTATTTTATAATGTCACCATCCCAGCTAGCGTGGAGGCAGTAACAATGAGGATAGCAATGAAGCAACAAAGCCTTTCAGTTCTCATTTTGTCCCATTCTCCCTGTAAACCCATCTTAAGGTGAGAAACCGCTCAGGGTCATCAAAGTCACATTTTTCATTTCAGAATTCTGCACACATTCTCCCTCGGGGTCAGGTGTGGACTGTAGGTAGGCCAGCCCCGTACCCTTTTCCTCCACGGCCGTTGTGATGAGTGCAGAATGAGGTCGTGCATTTATCTTGTTGAACACTGCATGGACGTCCCTGGGAAAGATGTCACGTAGAGGGCAGCAAATGTCACTTTAAAATATCAGGGGCTTTGTTTTTTGCATTAGTGCTGCCTTCACAGAAGTGTAAATGACCTTTGTCCAGGAAGCCTCCATGCAATCTTACACCGCCACAGAGCTGGGCTTTTGTTTTTGTTGCTAATACTAACACTCTAGTCGGTTGTTTAGGTCTTTAGTCTCATTCCTCTCAAAAACAGACCTGTGTTGAAAAAAATAATTTTTTGATTTTAAATTGATTCTCACATTAATTCTTAAAAATCGATTGGTATGTCTAAAGCTCGATTTTTTTTTTTTACATCATTACATTACAACTTTTGGTATTTTTTTGTTTATGCCCAAAAATGTAATGTTTTGTTGGACACGAGAATAACTGGTACCATGTTTTTGCCTTTAAATATGTTTAAAGTTTTCAGTTATAATTGCATAAATTGTCTATATTTACTTTATATTACTGTCTTGGGGTTACATTTGCATAAAATGCTAAAAACCAAATTCTGAAAAATTAAAAACCGAAATAAACCGAAAATGGAAAAAATTTAAATGGAATGTTGGAAAAAATAAAACCGATTTCATCCGTCTCTGTTTGCTGCCCTGGATCTGTTTGATAATTCTGCCCCACGATGTTTCTGAAAGCAGTTCTATCAGCATTCTGGGAGGTGATGTCCTGTAGTTTCTTGTGCTGGCCCCCCTTTTTTCTCTTTTGTGCATGTTTGCAGGCCGGAGCTTCAGGAGCTGCATGCTGGCCTGAATCGGAAGAATCGGAATCGAATTGATTCTTAACATATTGAATCGATCCCCAGCCCTACTCAAAAAGGACCTGGAATACTGATGAATCTGACAACTGTGCAGGTTTCCAGTGTGTGATGGTTCGTCTAGAAGCCTCAGAGTGCAGGGACCTTGATGCTGCAGTGGACAAGGTTAAACCACGGTTTCTATTTTGCACGGTAAACCTTGAAGTGGCATGTGTGAATGTAAATCCATATTGCAGAGCTTCACTTCACTTCACTTTATTAATTTGTCCCTTGAAGGGCGATTATGTTTGCAGCAGATATAAATATTCAGCACACATTCATCATATAGCGACGTTCATAAAAACATACATGATGGAGCAGAGAAAAACTACATCAGATGCACCAAGTTCATAGTGCACAGAACACAAGGAGAGAGAAACAATAAAAAGGGAGACTACCGATCAGCATAAATCATTTTAAATAAACTTCAACATCACAGATGGCTGCATGGACCAGGTTCTAAACCACAGCCACAATTCCCGCCTCTTCTCCATTAAGGCGTTCAAAGCCTTAATGGAGAGAGGCACTAAGGAAAATGTATATCTATTTTTTGCAGCTGGAGGAACAGTTATGCGAAGGCCAGAGGGAAGAAGCTTATATTCTTGGTTAAGAGGGTGAGTATCGTCCCTGCGAATGGACTTTTCTTTCTTAAGCACATGAGAATTAAACATTTCATCCAGACTGCTGAACTTCACTCCAGCAACTTTAGAAGCAACACAATTCTCCCCAGGGAGTTTTTATCCTTGTTGGCAAGATTTCCGTACGAACAAGTGATACAAAATGAGATGAAAGACTAAATAAAAGCACTATAAAACATTTTCATCAGGGTTTTGTCTACATGGAATTTAGCGACCTTCCTCAGACAAAAGTGTGTCACAATTCACATCAAAATTGAGCATAATATCAATTATAGTGCCGAGATATTTGTAACTGGTCACTAGTTCAACTGGCTGGTTGTGAAGAATAACTACAATGAGGAACTGGGGATTTACGTCTAAAATCAATGCAAACCTCTTTTGTTTTAGAAACGTTAATTTGAAGGAAGGTTTCATCTTGACAACGGCTTTCCATACCTACCTCTTGCCCATGTCTATATCCTCTATTGATGAATGCTCTTAAGTTGAGGGTTTGGTGATCAAGGATGTCCAGAACGAGCAGTCTTGCCTTTCATGCATTGAAATGTTTTCAGATTCCTCAATTTCAATGACTGCGTTTACATGCATCAATAACCCTTTTAAAACCCGAATATTAGCAATAACCCAAATTTGCACAGCCATGTAAACACCAATAACCCTTTTAAATAACCCAAATTTGCTCATATTCAGGTTTTTAAAAACCCCAATATGACCCCTGGGTTACTCCTTTTAAAACCCGTTTACGCCAAACGGAATATCCCCATCAAACGGAACAGGAATGTGTTTTCTGCACATGTTCTTTTCACAAGGAATCCTGGTCTTTTGAGTCCAGGAAGTTCTTATAAACACGGACAAACACAAGACCAGGAGGAGACTAATCACTTCATAAATGTAATGAAGGATATGAACATTTCTGCATTTGTAGACGGTAGAAAGTACCGGGATAGAAGATTTACAAGAAGGAGAGTGAAAAGTTGCGCAAAGCAGCATTTGTTTTGAATTTGGATACAGGAGAAGCAGAAATGACGGGAATCACGTTCTCCGTGCGTCGCTGTTTTGATCCAGATATCCCAAATGATTAATTACCATGTAAACAGGGATAACCCTGTTTGCTCACGCATGTAAATGCCATATTCTAAATGTTTCAGTAACCGGAATATTAGCAATAACCTGAATTTTGACTGCATGTAAACGTAGTCAGTGTTTACTGATGCTTTGCCTTGTAGAACGAGAATTCTGCAAATCACTTCAATCCGTCTTTGAGGGACGTTGCTTCTAAACAACGTGTCTAAAGAATGTGTTTCAAAAGCCTTACGGGCCAGGAAAGTCTTAACAGTCCCTGATTACTCGTTCCCTCCTAATTCTTACATCATTAAGCCCTGCGGAGATGCCGGTGCATTCATCATGCAGCATTAACGTCTGAGTCTCCACGTATCCGTGTAGTGGGAAAGCATTATTTCAAAGCCTTGATCTCTATGAAAACAAAGGTGTACAGAATGAAGTGTTTTATACTCTTCATCTCTGTCCATATAATGCGGTCCAGATGTCAGATGGCAGCTCTGAAAGTCATTATTTTCTCAGCCCATGAATCCTCCCCTCCATATGGCTACAAGGGGACTGCAAACGTAGTCAAATCTGTTCCCCAGCACACATTCCTTTCTCCTTAGAGGAAGGTGGTGCATGAGAATGAATGTTTGCTGAGAGAAGTGTAGGCCAAAAGATAACCGAGGGCAACATGTGAGACTGAGTCGCTGAGAAAACTATTCGGTGATCAGACCGTGGAAAAACTGCACCCACCCAAAAAGAAATGAGCTCAAGATGAAGCAGTGATTTTACTAAGTTACTAAAAAGTTGTGTCATTGCTGGCTGAGCAGAGCAAGCTAATCATGATTGCATGTTTCCCATTCTTGACAGGGCAAATACTGATGCTACTGAGAATGAAGAAAATATCATATTTAGAGGTTCCAACTGCTTCATAGTTCAAAATGTTCACATTATATTTAGGGCCCGAGCACTTACATTGCGAAGGCCCTATTGTATCTGCAGGAATTTTCCTTCTTTTTCTTTTTCTTTTTCTTTCTTTCTTTCTTCTCTTCGACGAAAAAACGTGTCCCAAAAGTCACCAAATTTTGCACCAAGCCAGGCCTGGCGATACATTTTGATATTTAATGGTTTGCATTAATGGGCGTGGCCTAACGGCTCAACAGCGCCCCCTAGAAAACTTTGTGCCTCAAGCCCCACAATACGGTTTGACGTACATGCACGAAAATCGGTACACACCTGTATCATGTCGCAACTTAAAGAAAAGTCTCTTGGCACCATGGCCGAAACCGAACAGTAAGTCGGCCATTTTGAATTAATCGTGCATTAACTGCGTTCGGGAGTTAATGCCTGAACCGTAACGGGCACCCAGGTGTGTTATACATCAAAATGTGCTTCTCCATCCTGCAACGCCAAAAAGCGCGCCCCCCCTTCTTCTGATTGGTCGATATCTGATAGTTCCTACTTTCTGCCATAACCTTTGAATGGTTTTTACATAGAGAGTCGTGGGTGGTTTCATCCTCTAAATGTCCAGTCCTGAAGAATCTACATACAAGTCATACAAGCTTCCACTGCAGCCTGAACGTGCACAAGGGTGTGAGGGCCCGTTCATCGCTGCTTGCAGCTTTAATTTTATATTGTGTTCAATGGCACAGCTGTCAATGAATTTGGTATTGACTACACACTAGAACCGACTGTTAACAGGTAAGAAACATGGCATTTATCTGACCGAATCCCTGACCGAATAAGAACATTTAAAGTAGCTGTATGTAAGAGCAATAATAAAACGAATCATAAAATGACCCCGATATGTCAACAGACATTTAAAAATCATGTTCATTTCAAATACTTATGTCACTGACAACAGCACTCAAGCCAGGATATTCCACTTTAAAAAGAGGAGTTGCAGCCCTCAACTGATGTTTATGTTGTCATTTTTTGTTTTGGCCTGAAGCTCCACCCTCCACCTATCTCCCAATCACCAAGTCAGTATTGTTTCTGAAGCTCCACCCTCCACCTATCTCCCAATCACCAAGTCAGTATTGTTTCTGAAGCTCCACCCTCCACCTATCTCCCATTCACCAAGTCAGTTTTGTTTCTGAAGCTCCACCCTCCACCTATCTCCCAATCACCAAGTCAGTATTGTTTCTGAAGCTCCACCCTCCACCTATCTCCCAATCACCAAGTCAGTATTGTTTCTGAAGCTCCACCCTCCACCTATCTCCCAATCACCAAGTCAGTATTGTTTCTGAAGCTCCACCCTCCACCTATCTCCCAATCACCAAGTCAGTATTGTTTCTGAAGCTCCACCCTCCACCTATCTCCCAATCACCAAGTCAGTATTGTTTCTGAAGCTCCACCCTCCACCTATCTCCCAATCACCAAGTCAGTATTGTTTCTGAAGCTCCACCCTCCACCTATCTCCCAATCACCAAGTCAGTATTGTTTCTGAAGCTCCACCCTCCACCTATCTCCCAATCACCAAGTCAGTATTGTTTCTGAAGCTCCACCCTCCACCTATCTCCCAATCACCAAGTCAGTATTGTTTCGTCATCCGGGTTGCCAGCTCGGCTCTAATTATGGCAGCCATGGCAGCCTACGTTCCTGCTGCATTCTGCAGCTTACCTGGCAACCTCTGGTCGGGGGGAGGAGGGGGAGGGTACACGCCGCTCAACAATATTTTGAAAGTGACTGCAGTACCAGTTTTGGCCATTTCTTACAGACGGCTCCTTTAAAAGTTAAAAGACGAGCAGAGCTGTTGGGGGGTGTCAGTAAATGCAGCTGTTCAGAATAATTACTATTTTTCAGTCAGTAAATGACTCAAGATGACGTCGTCACGAAGAACCATGTGCTCTACGAGAACAGAACAGAAAAATAACGTGTGCAGAAACAGCAACCAAACATTTGGGAAATTAAACTTAATTAGGAGAAGCTTAAGCCGTTCTTTTACAAAAATAGTCGTAATCCAACACAACAAAAGTTCACATTATATATATATATATATACATATATATATGTATATATATATATATATATATATATATATATATATATATATTTCCTTTTCTCTTCAAATGAACGCGTTCATTTCTGTGAGAACGTTGAACTGAACGCAACATATTTGTAAATAAAGAACTTGAACGTGAACTTGTTAATTCTGCAGATCATGAACTGGAATCTGAACTGTTCAGATTATGTGAGTTTCAACTTCACTGTTTAGGTCCAATTATTACGGAATAATCCTTCTCATTTCAACAGTGGTCAGTACACATTTAAAATACTTGATGAGACGATGACTTCACACTACATTACCCACAATGCAGTGCACACTAGCATAGCAACGAGCACCATCTCCATTGCAACGGCGGACAAATTATGTCCACCTGAGAAAACTAGTCAGAGCGTCTGCCTCGTCAACTTCACATTGTAAACGTCATGTGGAGTTAAATCATCCGTCCAGTGTGAGAAAATATCTGCAAGTCCTTGACAATCAAACAAAGTGATCAGGAAAGACCAAGAAGACCCAACAGCCCCAAACGACCCCAGTCCCACTGCTGCTCCTTCAAGGGGAGGATTTACCTGCAACAGGTAGAAACACTGATAATGGACTACATTGTTGGAGATTTACAGACTCTGAGTAAAGTTGAAAAGCCACTAGGACAATACATGATAGTATACAGCAGGGTCTCCAACCATGGTCCTCAGGACCCCTGTCCTGCATGTTTTAGATGTTTCTTTGCATCATCACACCTGATTGTAATTAATGGTCGTCATCAGCTTGTCATCCAGGTCTGCACAAGTCTGTTAATGACCGTCATTTATATCAGGGTGCTGAAGCAGGAAACATCTAAAACATGCAGGACAGGGTGGCCAGAGGACCAGGGTTGAAGACCACTGGTATACGGTGAACCGTTTTAAGATAGGGGGGCGTTTCATTCGTACTTCTCACCTAAAAATATTGAAATGAACTGAATTTGAACTAGTTCAAAATGAAAATGGTGAACTATGAACGTGAACTGTTCATTTTTAAACTATGTGAACTGAACTTTGAACTAGTTCATGAGAAGTATGAACTTGCACAACACTGCAACCATGGTGGAGATGGTTTGGGCTTGTTTTGCCGACTCTGGTTAACTTGATCATGAAATCTTCTCCGTACCAAAGTATGCGTCCTGACTGACGCTGAGCTTCAAACACAGAGGGACACGATTATATTATAAGTTTGATATGTGATGACATTATTAAGAGTATTACATGAATCTGGTTTCTTTTCACCACCTCACCACCTGCGTCGCCAGTTCCCCATATCTTCAGACTGTTCCTACGGGAGGGTCAGGGTTGGCGTAGAGATACGCACATATTTCAGTTAGTTTTTTTTTTTTAAATCTCAACCTTTGCGTATGAAAGTGGCTTGCGCATCTTTCAAGCCCTGTTTTGTGCGCGAGCAAGCTTATAAATGAAGCCCCTGGGCATTAATTATTGCCAGTTAACCTTAAAAGCAAAAGCAAAGATAACACATTAATCCGATACAAGGCGAAGCAGTTTTGTTTGTGTAGCCCATTTCATACACAAAGGCAACTCAAAGAGTTTTACAAAGACACTGAGACGAAAGAAAAATGGGGGAAAAAAAGAATGCAAATAAAATACATACTAAAAATCACAAAAAATATACATTCGGACAGAAAAGGGAATAAAACAGAGCTTAGGACAGACAAGTAAAAACGGTGCAGTGAAACCCGACTGAACAAAGGCATGGCTAAACAGCAGTCTTGAGTTTAACTTTTATTATCAGGAAGTGTATTCCATATGTGTGCAGCTTAGAAGCCATGTGCATTTTTTTTTTTTTTTTTTTTTTTGCATTTTTACCCTGTTTGGTTCAAACTCAGCTGAGTGCTTGCTAAGGATCTCAGAGGACTACTTGGACTCTATTATACAAACAAAAGAAAGTATTTTGGACATGATCAGAGACATGTTCATAAAAAAGGACCCTGAGCAAAATCAGCTGCAATCCAGCTGCACCGACCATGACCCACATTTAAAGGCAAGGCCAGTTTATTTATATATCACATTTCATGTACAAGATGGTTCAAAGTGAAAACATGAAAACATAAAAGAATTAAACAAATAAATGCAAGAAATAAAGGTTGCAGTGCATTGTGGGAGATTACTGAATGCAGCAGTAAATAAAAAGGACTTAAAGCTGTTGAGAGTTTCAGCTGCCATGATGCATTCTGGGAGTTTGTTCCACAGGTGAGGAGCATAAAAACTGAAAGCTGCCTCATCGTGTTTGGTTCTAAGTCTGGGTACAGGAAGTAGGTGTGGCCCTGAGGAACTGAGGGTTCTGGTTGGTTCATGATGGACCAGGAGATCAGAGATGTGTTTTGGTCTGAGAACATTCAGAGATTTATAAACCAGCAGGATTTTAATATGTATTCTGGGACAGACAGGAAGCCAGTAAAGATCTAAGAACTAGACTTCTCCACTCTCTTGTCCACTCTCTGGTCTCAGTGAGGACTCGGGTCTCCTGGTGTATGACATCATCCAGATTCTTATCGGTGACTGGACAGAATTGTGTGCTGGTTCCTCTAAGCTGACAGAGGCAGCAGTAGCACATATCCCCTGCCTGGTGTAAGAGCACTGATTGCCTGATTTTCTGGATGATGTCAGTAAAGAAAGAGTCAAACTCATCAGAGACACTGGTGGATAGAAGTTCAGGCTCCACTGACTCAGGGTTTTATCAGAAAAATATGATTTCCTTGCATTCCTCTGCTCTATATGCTCAGTCCCTCTTCATAAAAGTCATAATTAACTATTATTAGTAATTTAGTTTTCCATAGGGCTGTGCAATTAATCGATTTTAAATCTAAATCGGATTTATTAATCACAATCGATGTTAAAAAAAGGAAAATCGGAAAATGGATTTTCCTTTTTTGCAGCTGTCTGCATTACAGACACAGCTCGTCTAGTCATCTTTGTTTGGTCAAGAAAATTGTAAATGTTGTCACTTTATTAAACTCAAGGAGGATTTACAGTATCTTTCAATTGCACTTCATTCCCAATAGGGAAATTTGTTTGCTATTTTTCTTTAAAAAGAAAGATAAAATATTTGAAACAATTTATTCCATTGTCTTTTGTAGTTTTACCAAAAAAATCGAAATCGAAATCGAAAATCGGGTTTTCAGAGAAAAAAATCTGGATATTATTTTTTGTCCAAAATTGCCCAGCCCTAGTTTTCCACCACCTTTCCACCGTTCACCTTTTCAATGCTCTCTTGTTTCAGCTCTGACCTGTGCAACATTCCTCCAGGGAGGTTTCTTTTTAGCAGTGATCACCTTCAGTGAGACTGCTGCTTTCTCTTTCTCTTAAAAGGTGGGAGCAATAGTATCAATAACACTAATCATTTTACCAGGGCATTTATCCACAAGCTCATGAACTGAGGGTGGGTGGAGGAGAAGTGAGGAGGAGTAGATCTGGATAAACATTTCATTACACCTATGTACCATTTCTTGATTATCTCTGCCTGGACACTTCTGCTGACATTAATACAACTCTAAAAAAAAAACACAAGAATGGTCCGACAGAGCAACATCTGTCCCCATAACCTTACAGATGTTCAGACCTTTGGACATGATTACGTCAAGTCAAGAGAATGTCCTTTGTTGTGTGTTTTTCCCACAATACACAATACTCTGGCCCACATGTCCTGAGGGTCATCAACATGGATGTTAAAAAAGCACCACTGGATGCTGTAAAACAAAACATCAAGCAAACTACTGATTATATGTCTGCTACGTCAATGAAAAAGACCATTCTAAATCATCTGCGATGGTAACGTCATATGAATAGAACCAACATCACCAGATTAAACAAACGTATCAGAAAGGCCAGCTCTGTCCAGGAAGTACAGCTTGAGACCGAAAGGTGTTAGAGAGGAGAATGCTGAGGAAACTATCAAGATCAAAATGATCAAGATTGTTTCTTGCCCTCTGCATGCTACTCTAGTGTCATCATGGAGCACATTCAGCTTTAGACCGAGACTACCAAAGACCACCACAGAAAACCACAAGAGTGCTTTTATACCATTGGTCATCAAAGTATTTAACTTCTCTGCATTCAGTAAGAAGTCTGCGTGACTACCAACTATAACAGGGTCCACAGGAAAACCAGTGTAACTGTTCACCAGCAATATGCAAAAAAACATATTCATTTACAACACAAGGACTGTATTGCTCGGATTCGATCCAGCTATTACTCAGGTGTAATCTGTTCCAATGAAGGTAACAACAAGTCACTGATTTTACTGTTTAGCCAGATCATCCAACCCCCAGACTCTACCGCCTCACCCCTCCCTAACTGCTTCCTGTGGCTTCCTTCAACAAACACATTCTCAAGATTCACCAGCATCTCTGCTCAGAATCCTCCAGCAACATCTCATCTGAACTTCCTTCTCCTAGTCATTGTTTCCCCGCTGTCCAGCTCCCCACCACCTCTGACATTTCAGATACCCATAACTCCAACTCACCTACCTCTCAGCTGGACCCCTCCCCACAGTGCTGGTTAAAGCCTGTCTTCCTTCTCTGATTCCCCTCATCTCTGCCATCCTTCAATCATCACTCTCTACTGCATCTTTAAAATCTGCTGCAATCACCACGATTCTGAACTTCAGTAATTTCAATCTACCGTTCATCTCTAAGATCATTGAAAACTCAGTTGCTATTCAACTCTACTTTCACGTATCCACAACAACCTGTGTGAACAGTCCCAGTCTGGTTTTCACTCCCTCCATGGGACAGAAACTGCACTCCTGAAATAAGGGACGACCTCCTCATGCCAGCTGATTCTAGACTACTCCCCATCCTCATTGTTCTTGACCCGAGTCCGGCCTTCCACCCCATTTTTCACACCACTCTCCTCAATACACTGTCCTCCATTGGTATCATACTCCACTAGACTGGTTTGAACTTATCTCTCAGACCACACCCATTTCATTCAGGTTAAATCTTTCACATCCCAGCCTTCCCCTGTCACTCCAATGGCGCTTTTACACTAGTACCTACTCAGCCCGACTCGACTCCACTTGCCCTCGTTTTCTTTTCAATACCCAGATCAGAAGTAGGCGGGTTGGAGTGAAGCTGCTGTGACGTTTGTAGCCTTGAGCAGACATGGACTGAGAAAGCTCCTGGTATATGTTTTCATTCCTCGTGGCCCCATCCAGCTCTCTCTGGATATTTTCCTCAGCCACCAGGTTTAAGAATTGGAATTGGAATTTGACCACGGAACAGATTTCCGTCCTGCCATTGTTCTTCGAAAAAAATTAACAAGAATCCACGAGTCGCTCTTGAAATGATGTCACATCCTGACTCAGACGTCTGAGTCCAACCCCCCGACCAATCGGTGGCCTGTAGTGTGATGACGTCAGATACTGCCGACTCAGCAGCTTAGAACCTCGGCAGAATAGATACAGAAAAGTATCTACTCGGCACGTTAGACTCCTAGTGGAATAGCGCCAAACTAAGTGGAGGCGAGTCGAGTTGGGCTGAGTAGGTACTAGTGCCACAAGTGTGCCCCAGGGTTCTGTTCCAGGGGCTTCTCCTTTTCATCGTCTACCTCCTTCCCCTTAGCAATATCTTCCACAAATATAATATCAATTTCAACTTCTACGTGGACGACACCCAGTTCTTCCTCACCAGTGTGAGGTTAATCAACGTTTTTGAATTAAATTGTCATTATGAACGCAACAGAATTAGGTAAGCTCAGAGAAATTGACTGCTGCGTTTTTCACAAGTTTACAATTGTTAACAGAAGTTACAGGCAGGCCATTCCCTGATGGTATTTAGGTATTTATGGCTTTGTTAACAGCTGAGCAGTGTCTTTAGACACATCTGTGCAAAGCCTTACAGAGTTTCTTGTTTGTCCAGAAGGTGCTCATTTATTGACGGTTAGCTAGGTTTAGTTGGACCATCTGATAACACGAGACCCCCATGAAGTTTGGCCTGGTGACTTCTGGTTTGTAAATAACCCAGTGTTTTTAAAAACCATCTGTTCAAACCTCCAACAAGAGGTCCTGTTTTAGTTGACCTCTTGACTCTTTGTGTTTTAAGGATGTCTGTTTGTTTCTTCATACTAAGAAAAGTCATGTGTGTGACCATCTGTTTTTGTCAATCGTCCATCTATACATTCACTGTTCCAAATATGGTCATTCCTGTCATCCTTTGCTTAATAAAAGCGCCAGCTCTGCAGAGAGCCAGTTGAGAGAAGTTCTGACGAGCTAAGAGAAGGGCCGTGTTGCCTAAAGCTTCTCAGGATTCCTCTCCAACCTTCTGCAGAAGGCCATTGAAAATCATTTCTGACAGTTTCCGGTGTCTTTTTCTAAGTTATTAATATTGTGATGACTTTTTAACCTAACATTTTGGTGCCGAAAGACCCGGAATCTCTCGAGCTGCGACGATTGGGGTGGCGTAAGATTCAACGGGCCATCAAAATCTGTCGACAGCGTTCTGACTTCAGGAACGGGGCCCAGATTGATCTGCGCTGTTCCAGAGTCCAGACGACGAGATTTCCCAGCCAGGGAAGGGCACTAGGAGACTAGGTGAGAGACCTCTTTTGAGTGAAATTTCTGTGTATACTAACAAGAGGTTAGCGAAGACGGTGTTTGGCGGCGGGTCGGGGACCTGATTTTTATGAGGCATAGGGGCCTCTAAAAATACTGCCTAAAGAGCAGTGCGTAAGACCAACATCTAACTCGGTCGGGGACCGGCTTTTGAATGTCAGAGGACTTTAAAAGTACAGAATTACGAGGAGAGGTTTCTTGGAAATGATTTTTAATGGTTGTGTTTTATGTTTGTCTAATGTTTGTCTAATGTTTGTCTGATGTTTATGTCTGTTCAATGTTTGGGGTTTTCAAAATTGAGAGGGAAAAATTTAAATTGTTCACTAAAGATCAGGCTAAAACCAAACTGTTGAAAAAGGAAATTTGTGTCCTGAGAGAAACTTAGGAAAGAAAATAACTGACGAAAAATAGCAGACGCGTGGTTAAGCTGAAAACTTATGCTTAAATAATCTCTAAAAGATGCTTAATTGATGGGGAGACGTCCTCAAACTTAAGAAAATGGAGACAAATCTTGCAAGATAATAATATAGGGAACTTAAAAAGAAGTAAATGGACTAATTTAAGACTAGAAGAAAAGACAAGAAAATTGTGAACTTGTGAGGAGAGGATGGATTTTGGGAGAAGTGGGGGCTGCTGCAGGCTGCAGCATGAGGAAGTCTGTGTCTGTGTGTGTCTGTGTGTGTGTGAAAGCATGCTCCGGTTTACGAGCGGCTGCAGGCTGAGAAGTGAGAAGCTCTCCTTATGGAGGAGACGTAGAAAAATGGAGAAATATAGTTTGTTCTATCATTCTAAGCCCTGAATGAAGGCATAGAATCATAGAAGTTTTAAATTGGGTTAATTCACCATTTAATTTGCAGATTACTTTTGTAACACTGTATTTGACTTGGATTGTATGGAAATGGGATTCCTGCAATTTGCGAGCATGAGATAAAATGGTTGGGTTGTTTGTGACATGAATGTAAAACAAATCAATCATTTGTCCTTACTCTGTCTGTTGTGAAATCACTACTGATGATTAACAGCTTCAGAGGATGGGTTTTGTACAATGAAATTAGCGCCGCTATATTTTTAGAATACAGTGGAAGGGTGTGTTCATTAGCCTACTGTCATTTGTATGTCAGTGACATTTTACACAGAAAAGGGTGTATGCAGGAGAAACAAACCCGTTGTACAATCTTTTTAGAAAAGAAGAACTCTGAGTGCATACTAGCCTATTCACACTGAAAATGTGTACATTTGTGATCAGTTTTGATACCATTTAGGTTGTGAGTTCATCTGAAATGCACCAATTGAGTTTGGTTAGTGTAGTTTGAGGAGAAGTAATTTACACATTTGCAGTGATACACGAACCCACATATAGATGATCTGAAGTGTGTGTTTAATGTTAGTGGGTTTTTGTCTATGTGTAGTTTACACATGGGAATTTATCCCACAATTTTCTTAAGACTTCTATGAGTCTTCATAAGAAGAGCATGCATTTGCGTTGCAGCATGCAAACAGAAGATTAAGAATCTCCTGAAGACTATATGATTAAACTGGAGACAATTTTTCTGACAATTTTATGACAATTTTCTAGCATTTCTTTTGATTTGGGGAAAATAGAGCTCAACAACAGTTGAGAAGGCATTATTTGATAGGATGATTCCTTTCAGTCCGACGTTTTGTGACTAGGACTATTTGTTTATATATATATATATATATATATAAGTTCACTGAAGACTACTGTTTACGTTGCAGGAGAGTTGCTGCACTGACAGTTTTTGTGTGTTACTTTAATAAGATCATAACCTACCTGGGTTGAAATAAGAACATTTTGAAATAAGGAAATTCTGTAGTCTTTGACTGAGGTAGAAGACAGAATTTACCAGGTTTTTGCCCCATCTAATCTGGTGATGGGAGGGGGGATCTCTGAGGGACATAGATATCCAACCCTAGAGAATCATTGAGTCAGACCTGCAGACTTGCCAGGATGCAGAGGTCAAGAAGTGGGAGGGCCACTTATCTGGGGAGCCTGACTCTGGCAGCCTGACTCTTCCAGGGAAAAGTCAACAAGGAGGGGGTCTAATGACAACAAAACCCCCACCCCTGTCGGCATGCAAAAAAAAAAAATGCTGTGAAGCAGACCAGTGCTTCCAAGGAAGTTGTTCCCCCTGGTGGCTAAGTTGAGCCATAGGGAGTTTCTATGGCTCAACAGGAGGGAGTGGGAGTATGTAGGGGTACATATGATACATCATGAGGATTAAATACTAAATGCCCTTTAAAATTTTTTTAGTAGGAGCTTTCCGACATGTTGCAGATACAACATGAGAGGACCTATCCATTTGAAGTTGTTCATATGGATTTCATTCTTGGAGTGAACTAATGGCCTGTTAAGTTAAGGCTCAGGAAAGCCATGGCCTGAATGACGGCCATTAGTCGACCTGTACATGAGAATCGTCTTCTTGTACGCTGCTGTTTCTTCCTCTCTCCCTCTCCTAAAGCAGGAACTGCTGAAACTGGGTGACCGGATCCTGAGTTGAGTGGTGAAACGTCATCACCCGTCAGGACGGGCCCTTTTTGCTGTCCAAATCAGGACACCGGCAGCACCGGCAGCAGTAAAGGCTGCTGAACGATCTACTGCGTTCACCAGTTGCAGTGAAAGCTAGCGGAGAAACGTGCCAGGCTCGAGTAGTGCGGGAAGTCGAGCGGTTCCACAACCTTTGCTCGCCGAAGTAATCAACTGATGCCTACTCGCCAGCCCAGCCTGAAGAATATGACTAGCCAAAATGACTTGCGACAACAAACTAGGAGAGGAGTCCGAGGAATGGAAGAGACTTTTTCACTACTGAGTCATGCTGACATAATGACTGAGATTACGATTCCGATTCCGACTATTACTGTCTTTGTACTGTTCTGTGTTTTCATTACCTGTATGTTTACGATGACACTGGAGTGTTTTATTTTGGGTGCTGTGAAGTTTCAAAATGACAAGAGTAGGGAAATGTGAGGTTAATCAACGTTTTTGAATTAAATTGTCATTATGAACGCAACAGAATTAGGTAAGCTCAGAGAAATTGACTGCTGCGTTTTTCACAAGTTTACAATTGTTAACAGAAGTTACAGGCAGGCCATTCCCTGATGGTATTTAGGTATTTATGGCTTTGTTAACAGCTGAGCAGTGTCTTTAGACACATCTGTGCAAAGCCTTACAGAGTTTCTTGTTTGTCCAGAAGGTGCTCATTTATTGACGGTTAGCTAGGTTTAGTTGGACCATCTGATAACACGAGACCCCCATGAAGTTTGGCCTGGTGACTTCTGGTTTGTAAATAACCCAGTGTTTTTAAAAACCATCTGTTCAAACCTCCAACAAGAGGTCCTGTTTTAGTTGACCTCTTGACTCTTTGTGTTTTAAGGATGTCTGTTTGTTTCTTCATACTAAGAAAAGTCATGTGTGTGACCATCTGTTTTTGTCAATCGTCCATCTATACATTCACTGTTCCAAATATGGTCATTCCTGTCATCCTTTGCTTAATAAAAGCGCCAGCTCTGCAGAGAGCCAGTTGAGAGAAGTTCTGACGAGCTAAGAGAAGGGCCGTGTTGCCTAAAGCTTCTCAGGATTCCTCTCCAACCTTCTGCAGAAGGCCATTGAAAATCATTCCATAAGTCTCCGGTGTCTTTTTCTAAGTTAATTAATGTATGTTAATGACTTTTTAACCTAACACCAGTAAACCCACTTCCAACTTCCCACCCTCCTCCCTCACTAACTGCATGGCAGAAATAAAGTCTTGGTTTTCTTCAAATTTCCTCAAACTTAACATTGATGAAACAGAGATTCTCCTCATTGGTACAAAATCAACACTACCCAAAACTGACAGTTTTTTCTTATTGATAATCGCTCTTTTCCCCCTCCCAGCAGGTTAAGGGTCTGGGTGTCACCCCCGACAGTACTTATCCTTCCAGTCCCACATCAATAACATTACCCGGTCTGCGTACTTCTACCTATGTAACATTAACCGCCTCCACCCTCCCTCACCCCCCGTGCCACTGCTATCCTCGTTCACAGCCTTGTCTCTACTCGCCTGGATTACTGCAACTCACTGCTGTTTGGCCTCACTCACAAATCTCCTCTACCCCTCTACCATCACCAGAACCCCTCTACCCCTCTACCATCACCAGAACCCCTCTACCATCACCAGAACCCCTCTACCCATCACCAGAACCCCTCTACCCATCACCAGAACCCCTGTACCCATCACCAGAACCCCTCTACCATCACCAGAACCCCTCTACCCATCACCAGAACCCCTCTACCCATCACCAGAACCCCTCTACCCATCACCAGAACCCCTGTACCCATCCCCAGAACCCCCCTACCATCACCAGAACCCCTGTACCCATCACCAGAACCCCTCTACCATCACCAGAACCCCTCTACCCATCACCAGAACCCCTCTACCATCACCAGAACCCCTCTACCCCTCTACCCATCACCAGAATCCCTCTACCCATCACCAGAACCCCTCTACCATCACCAGAACCCCTCTACCCCTCTACCCATCACCAGAACCCCTCTACCATCACCAGAACCCCTCTACCCATCACCAGAATCCCTCTACCCATCACCAGAACCCCTCTACCTCTCTACCCATCACCAGAACCCCTCTACCATCACCAGAACCCCTCTACCCATCACCAGAATCCCTCTACCCATCACCAGAACCCCTCTACCTCTCTACCCATCACCAGAACCCCTCTACCATCACCAGAACCCCTGTCCTGCAGCAGTTCCACTGGCTTCCAGTCAAGTTCTTTGAAATCCTCCTGTTAACATTCAAGGTCACCCCTAACCTTGCCGCCCCATAACCTGTCTGACCTGCTTCACGTGTTGCTACTCCCTCCCGTTCTCTCCGTTCTTCCTCCTCCATCCATTTGACTGTCTCCACCGCCCGTCTCACTGCCATGGGATGCAGAGCTTTCAGTTGCTCTTCTCCCCGGCTCTGGAACTCATTACTGAGCTCAGAAATATCATTTTACTTCCACTCTTTAAAGCCACGCTCACAACTCATCTGTTTGAGACTTATTTCTCTCCCTGACTAAAAATACAGCATTTGATTTTGTTTGTTTCTGTCTTTACGGTGTCCCTGAGTGCTAGAAAGGTGCATATTATAAAAAATATTATTATTATTATCAATATTATTATTATAATAAAGATTATTCACAGTATCTCGGTTTCATATACTAACATTATGTCCATATCTTTACTGTCAAAAGCCCTACCTTTCACTGCTGTTAAGGTATGCAATGTTAGTCCATCAGGCACAGGTTCTTACATCTTACTTGTTTAACCATTTATTTATTACCATAATCAACAGTCAATTTATTATTAACATCCTTTATCTGCATTTTGATACGTTTTTGGTTAAATAAATAATGCATTTGTGTTATATATTATGTTGTATGTGCTTCAATTCAATACTCAGTAAAAACCTGGTGATTTAAAAACATGTTCTTATATGATTTAATATGTAAAGGTTTAGAATTGGAAATGGGTGTATCTATCTTCACCTCACTGTACCTTGATCTACCTTTCTTTGACTTTGCAGGTAGAGGCGTATCATAAATGCCTGGAAACCCTGACAGGTGCAATATTTACAGCATTCTGCTTATCAGTATGGTTGTTTCATTTCTACTTGCTGCTGCCAGAGAATGTGATGAACTGGTGAGCTAGCGCGGCAGGCACCAGTGAGTTTCTTTGTATGCTGTTGTTTTTTTTTAAAAAAAGGATCCATCTACTTGTGGATAGGAGCTGCAGCGGTGTAGAAACCACCAAACAAAGAGCTATTAGTGCGGAAATGCTGACTGTCAAGATAGACTATAAACACTGCTGTGTTTCTTTATTTATTACAGCTTTCCGTCTGTATTGCTGTTAAATTCCGACCATATTTTCTTTTTTTTTCTATGTACGCTTGACAGAAGGGGTGCTGCATTACACAGGAGCCGCGTCCACTCAGCGTATCAGATGGCTATGTGGCAGCATTAGTGCCTCTGTAGTCACTTTGGCTACTCTGAATTCACTTTCATTGTTCTGTCTTCAATTACATTTCTCTACAAAAGCCTGCGTTACAATAAAGCAAAAGCTTACTCTGGGCACACAGACAAATAAATACCAGAGGTAGTAATACAGCATGAGTCTACAAACATGCCAAATAAAGCCCAGACCAGTGGAATGTGGCCTATAAACACTAAACGGTGTGCATGCAAACATGCCAACATAAGTTTCAGTAGTGGCACACTTTTTTCCTTTATTCAAATTCACTGTAAGCTTTCTAAATTACCAAAAAATACAAAATGTAAATACAATAATTAAAGAGTGTTTGACTGTGTTAACCCTTGTACTGTCTTCGGGTCAAAATGACCTAATTCTCCTGTTCCTTCTTCCCTTCCTCTTTTTCCCTTCCTTCCTTCCTTCCTTCCTTCCTTCCTTCCTTCCTTCCTTCCTTCCTTCCTTCCTTCCTTCCTTCCTTCCTTCCTTCCTTCCTTCCTTCCTTCCTTCCTTCCTTCCTTCCTTCCTTCTTTTCTCCCTTCCTTCCTTCTTTCCTTGTTTTCTTCCTTCCTTCCTTCCTTCTTTCCTTCCTTCTTTTCATTCTTCCTTCCTTCCTTCCTTCCTTTCTTCCTTCCTTCCTTCCTTCTTCCCTTCCTCTTTTCTCCTTTTCTCCCTTCCTTCCTTCTTTCCTTCTGCTCTCTCCTTCCTTCTTCCCTTCCTCTTTTCTCCCTTCCTTCCTTCCTTCCTTCCTTCCTTGTTTTCTCCCTTCCTTCCTTCCTTCCTTCCTTCCTTCCTTCCTTCCTTCCTTCCTTCCTTCCTTCCTTCCTCCTGCTCTCTCCTTCCTTCCTTCCTTCCTTCCTTCCTTCCTTCCTTCCTTCCTTCCTTCCTTCCTTCCTTCCTTCCTTCCTTCCTCCCTTCTTTCTTTCCTTCTTTTCATTCTTCCTTCCTTCCTTCTTTCCTCCTTTCTTCTCTTCCTCCTTCCTTGACCAGAAGACAGCACATGGGTTAAGAATCTGAATCATGACCTCTCTTTACCAGCTGAAACTAACAACCGCCACATGGTATACACTGAACAAGGAACGAGCAACAAAATAATCACTTTTTCTCCTATTGTATTTATGGAAAACCACAATCGTGTTTGAAAATAGAAATGTCTCCTCCTGATTTCCTTGAGCTTACACAGCCCTTTCTGACTATTTTCTGATATGGTGTTGGTACTTTGTCCAATCCTCCCTACAGTGTTTACTACTCACAACTGCAATGATACACTTCATTCTGTTGATCAATGTTTGTCACTTCATCATGGTCGACATGACATCAACATTCAGCACTGCAACTGAACATCTTTGAGAAACTGTTACAACATGAAAGAATGTGGTCAGACCTTTTCAGTACCTACCTGCTTAGAATACGTCTTACCTACCTACTCCGGAGGTCTTGAGTTTTTCTTCGCAGCATTTTATTTAAATGTAACTATAATGTTGCATGTAATGCATCTAGGACTTCTGGATATAAATTGAGCTGTTTAGATCAGTGTAAAGTTATTGGAAGGTGATGCATGACATCCTACTGACACTGTTTCTCATAAGTTACTGTGAAGAGAGGCCAAGATCCATCAAAACCATTCATAATGATTCCACTTTGATCAGCCAAGACAACAGACATGCTGTTGTGACGTCTTTCTCAGGTTTGGCCGCTGAAATTCCTGTCGAGTTGAATGTGTTGTCCAGCTACCATCATCAATTCTAAGCTTTGGCTGTTTGAGCAGAATCAGCCCTCTCCGACGGGCAGTGTTGTGCAAGTTCCTACTTCTCATGAAATAGTTCAAAGTTCAGTTCACATAGTTTAAAAATGTTCATAGTTCACCATTTTCCCTTTGAACTAGTTCAAATTCAGTTTATTTCAATATTTTTAGGTGAGAAGTACGAATGAAACGCCCCCCTATCCTAAAACTGTTCACTGTATATAATCATGTTTTGTCCTATAGTGGCTTTTCAACTTTACTCAGAGACTGTAAATCTCCAACAAAGTAGTCCATTATCAGTTTGAAGGAGCAGCAGTGACTGGGGTCGTTTGGGGCTGTTGGGTCTTCTTGGTCTTTCCTGATCACTTTGTTTGATTGTCAAGGACTTGCAGATATTTTCTCACACTGGACGGATGCTTTAACTCCACATGACGTTTCAAATGTGAAGCTGACGAGGCAGATGTTAGGACTTGTTTTCTCAGAGCAGGTGGACATAATTTGCACAGAAAGGTTAGATTTTTACCGTCAGACTCTTTGGGAGACGATGTGTAAAATTCCTGCAGATAATGATAAGGATCATCATCTGACGGCTCACTGACGCTGCGTCTGCAACGTCTCTCTCTCCACTGGTCATGTAAAGATGCACAGGGCTCGGACCGCCGTTGCCATGGAGCTGGTGCCCGTTTCTATGCTAGTGTGCACTGCATTGTGGGTAATGTAGTGTGAAGTCGTCATCTTGTCGAGTATTTTAAATGTACTGGTGAAATGTATTCCATAATAATTGGACCTGAACAGTGAAGCTGAAACTCACATAATCTGAACAGTTCAAATTCCAGTTCATGATCTGCAGGATGAACAGGTTCAGGTTCAAGTTCTTTATTTGCAAATATGTTGCGTTCAGTTCAACGTTCTCACAGAAATGAACGTGTTCCATGAACGCGTTCATGCACAACACCGCTGACGGGCCTGCTCATCGAGCATCACGTGATACACTCTCTCTTTCAGCAGAGTCCTGTTTGTCTGGGTTAACATACATTAACAATGTACAATTAACCACTATTATCTCTTTAGCCTTGGCATAGGACTTTACCACCCCATGAAAAGAGGAAGTTTTTACTGTAACTGGCAAATACTATGGACGTGTTGTGGAGGGTTCTTGGTTTACATACCCCATATCTTTTGGAAATGCAAATCCAACCCTAACATCTGACAGTGTGAACCAGGTTAAAGGTTAAAATGTTAGCTTTGATGCAGTTCTGGTTGGAAATACAGTAACAACAATGTATCGATACAGTTTATGATGGTCATGAAGAACAACACCAAATCTTTCATAACAGGCCTTCTTAAAGTCTTTTATCCTCAATCCATTTACAAATGCTAATGTGGGATTGGGCATCAAACTGCCTAAACAGCTCCCCAGTCCTCCGTTTGCTCCAGACACCTCTATCTCCACCAGTGGGACAACCAAGAGTCCTCAACCCAGTCAAGAGATATAATCTCTTCAGTAAATCTTGAATCTACCAAAATGTCTACTTCTGGTGGGACACACCAAAGCACCTCAACAGTCAAACAACCTAAGTTTTAGGATGTAAGGGACCAGTGGAGCTACTGAATGACTGAACTCCTCACAACTTCCTTTAAAAATAAATCAATCCTATTTGCTATTCTGCAGAAACATTCGATCTGTTTGGTCTCTTTAGGCGTAGTAGTGGGAACAGAGATTCAGTGCTGTCCATCTAAATGTAACTAAAACGTGCGTCTGTGGCAGGAGATTTATTTGTATATGAATTATAGCTCAAGTAAGGTCTTAAGGGCTGAGTATGGTTCTGCGTCACACACACGCAGAGCACACGGCGCACCCGTGACACCGTCACGAACTGTTCAGACTTCTCCGTCTCTCCATTTGGTCGCGGTGCAGTACCCCCCGCGGCCACTAGTTAGCGATCTTTTTCTGAATGGTTTATCCGACTTTTTACGGTCACAGTAAATCAAAGAAATAAGGACAACTATTGTGCAAAAAACAAAAACAAAAAAAATCACACATAAACGAAGAAAAGAGCCCTGGAAGTTCACTACTGCTTCAAACCGGAAACCGGAAATGCTTCGCTTTCAAACGAACCAATCACAGCCCTCTCGGTCTGCGTGTGGACGGCGTCTCCTCGACGCGTAGTTACAATTTTCGGGAGGTGCACGTCACTGACGGCGCATGTGACGGCGTGTCCTCTGCGTGTACAAAAACCACACGCCGTAGACACGGCGTCGTTTTGACGCAGAAGCATAATTCAGCCTTTACAGTCAAATACCTCCATATATATACCATATATTACCTATAGTTTAAACTTGCTCTGTTCATTTAATTTAAAATAAAGTAGGTACATTTCCATTGGAACTTTTAATATTTAAAGTAATTTTACATGGGAGCATATACGCACCCAACATATAAATTCAGTTCAGTGCAACTCAGTTGGTCCGAGATGACGAAGACAAAAGGTTCTCAGAGCTTGCACAGTTGCCATTTACAAACAAGTCACGCCTCCCATTTTCAAAGATTATGGAGGAAATGTGTATAGTCACATTCATTTAGTATGCCTACCCACTTATTTTCTGTCTCCCCCTCAGACATAGAGGTGGACTGCAGCAGCAGGAAACCACCACTGAGAACACAATCACCAGCAGTCCCTGGTGTTTCACGTGCAGCAGCTCACCGTCTCATGGACACGGAGGGTTTCTGTGTGCCCAGCAAAGACGGCAAACATAGGGCCCTGTGAGTGCACAAAAGGGTACAAACTGTCCACCTATGATTACATGCTGCAGATACCGTATTCCTTGGTCTCGCCATTGAACAAAGTTTGCCATCTTTTTGTCATTTTTCAGGATATCTGGGTTGTTCCATATGGGTGTGCGGTCACATGGAAAAAGTGAGGCTACTTTAAGGAATTCCCACCAGGCTGTCAGAGTTGAGCTGATATTAATGCTTTTGAAACATTTATGATGTTTAATGCTTTGACTAATAAATGGTAAATCTGATATTTCCAGATCATTGCAAAACACTTGTTCCGAGTCCAGCCATTGACTATCTAAAGAATGATTTTTCGACCATTTTAAAATATACTGTAGTTTATTCGCTAGGAAGTAATACTGGAAGTTAGGTAAATCTAAGCCTTCACATTCTTTGGGTTTTGTAATGTCTTCAAGCTAATACGTGACGTAAAAATATAGGGCCCTGTGAACTGAGACACCCCGGTAGAAAAACCTGAGATCCACTACATAGGACACCCCCAGTGTGGCTTGTACAAGTTCAGCAGTGGATGGGTCAGAAGTTTACTATACTATACTATACTATACTATACTATACTATACTATACTATACTATACTATACTATAGTCATGGAATTTCAACCTCCACAAAGGTCTCTTTCTTCAGGGCCTGTGTTGAAAGCATCCTATTATCTGGTGCTGAGACCTGGACTATGAAGAAGGAACTACAAGACTGAATCAACGGCACATACACAAGACTCCTCATGTGTCAAAAACATCTCCTGGAAAACTCATCCAACCAAGGAGCAGACCTATGGTGAACTGCCACCAATAACAACAACTGTAGCACACCGTAGAGCAATCTTTGCAGGTCATTGCTACCGTGCTACGGATCAAGTAATATCCGACATCCTGCTATGGCGGCTCCCCCAATCATCCAGAGGAATCAGCCTCATACTTATCCTGACACAATCTCCAGGGACACAGGACTTATACTCCAAGAACTGAGAGCATCAATGGCCGACAGGACCCGATGGAAAGAAGTGACATCTAGGATCTCGACGACAGTCGAAGAATGATGTCTACTGTCATTTAGCAGACGCTTTTATCCAAAGCGACTTACATATGAGAGAACAACACAAGCACAAAATCACATAGGAGGGTCCAGCTGGATATGTGCTGGTCAGACTGCTGCAGATGTGGATAATCCAGGTGCCATAAAGTAAAAATCCTGTCCAGCAGTTGTTCCAACACATCACTAAACCAGCTCCTCTGCAGGTAGATGGTAGGTTGTTAGTGAAAACACCTGTTCTAAATGTACAGGCTGATCCAGAAACACAGCAGGGGTTTTACTTTATGGCACCTGGACGCCAGTACTAGAATATATATGTTTTTTTAAAGAAAGCTACGTCTAAGAAGACACCATCTTGATGTAAATGCATGCATTTTAAGGCTGATTTATGGTTCCGCGTTACACCAACGCAGAGCCTACGCCGTACGGCACTGTACGCGCGCTTCGCCGCGTACCCTACGCCATTCCCTACAGCGTGGGCTCTGCGTCAATTTAACACGGAACCATAATTCAGGCTTCACTAGATGCAGAAGTGCTCCTTAAAGGGCTGAGTCTTTAGCTTGCTCTTAAAAGTAGGTACAGACCCTGCAGATCGGACAGAGTTTCCTCTAGTTTCCTCTAAAATGACCATATTTGAGAAAATCTGTCACTTTAGCTCAGCTGAGTGTGTATAAACAGCAGATGTTGACTTAGTGAACGATTTAAAAGAGAAGAGAAGAGAAGAGAAGAGAAGAGAAGAGAAGAGAAGAGAAGAGAAGAGAAGAGAAGAGAAGAGAAGAGAAGAGAAGAGAAGAGAAGAGAAGAGAAGAGAAGAGAAGAGAAGAATGGGCAGAGTTTCCCCTCGCGGTTTCCATGTGGCACTTGAAACCCACGAGTCTGCTCTGCATATGGAACCAATTTGAAATGTGAAACTTTCAAGGCTCCTTGAAACGCAGATGAAACACCGCTTTGACATGTAAACCCAACTCTCTTCAGTAAGACAATGACTTTTTATTTATTTATTTATTTTACTCGTTTAACAGTAGAAGGTATTTCCTTTCACTTCTGGTCATGCTGTCCATCTCCACTTTCTATTTGCTTTGACTTTACTTCATGACATCACTGATAGCTGACTGCGTGTTACTGTTCCCCTGCTCATCTTCTTTCTTTTTTGTGAATTGTTTAGGCTATTTATGGTGACTTTATTTTAGTTGGGGTACTGTGGACATGTTGGTTAGTTGATTATATTCCCCATAAGCCAACTCTTCCATTAAACTTGGCCGCCGCCGGCCAGCCGCTCGTGAGAACAAGCCCAAAGACCTGAAGGCAGCCAGCGTGGTACATTTCTCTTCTGTCACAGGTAGAGAAAGATCACTGCAATATACTGTAAGTTGCATGTGAGGTGCATGTCATTATTTAAAATAAATAAATAAAACGTAAAAAAAATGCATGTGCAAAACAGTAGCTAGTTAGTACTAAGAAACATAATTTTAGATATTATATATAAGATAATCTGCTTTGAACTTGATCTTATTTTTACTGAAACGTTTTAAAACTAAATGCATCAATCACTGATCAATTGGGGCAGAAAAGTGCAAAGTTATCATTGTGGAAACTCTCGTATTTTCTTTCAATGTATTCACTGGTGCCCATTTGAAGTACTGATGTTGGAATATGAATATGATCAGCAGGAAATTTGCAGGTCATCGCTTTGTGAACCTTTTTCCCCAGAGCTGCTCAGAAAGTTCATGCATTTACATAAATCCAACTATAATTTCAGAGATTTGCTTTATAAGTAGTTTGCACAGGTGGGAATATGCTCATGTGAAGTAAATCTTGATATTTCGGCATTATTATGAGAACAAATGACACACCGCTGAAACAACGTCTGAACAACAGCTGAATTCTGAAGATCCAAATGCAACGTTCATCGTCAACATTTTGCTCAGCCTATTCATTTCGGAGATTCAAATTCTTTTTTTTTTTTGTAAATATGTTTTATTGGTTTTTCACATTCATCCCACAGAGATGCAAAGTACAGAACATATGCATGACTTCAATTTGCACATTCATCCCCAAAAGTGCATTGTTCAGCTGAGACATTGACAGTGAGTCCACCATTCCCACCCCCTGCCACCCACCCACCCACCCACCCATAGGTTTACAGGATATAAAGCACCTTGAGGAGTAATAGAAGAAAAGTGAAAAGGGGAAAAAAAGAGAAAAAGAAAGAAAGAGCGGAGTGTTCACTGCTGCTATCGATCATGTGTGAGTTCCATCCTATTCATTGTCAATGGGCTCCTGTAAGGAGTCATTTAAGTCGAGAAAGTACGGAAGAGTATTAGAGCCATGCAGGAGAAAAAATATTTTAGAGGAGGAAAATTTTTTTTATTGTGCACTTCTAGAAAAAAGTCGAAATGTTGAGATAAAAGTCGAAATGTCGAGATTAATGTTGAAATACAATTTCGAGAAAAAAGTCAAAATTTAGTGAAAAAAGTCGAAATTTCGTCTTTTTCTCAACATTTCAACTTTATTCACAAAATTTTGACTTTTTTCTCAACATTTCGACTTTTTTCTCAATATTTCGACTTTTTTTTCAACATTTCGACTTTTTTCTCGAAGTGCACAATAAAAAAAAATCTTCCCCTCTCAAATATGTTTTCTCCTGGATGGCCCTAATACTCTTCTGTACAAAGTAGTGTGGTAAAGGCTGTGAGATTCAAATAACTGCTGCAGGTAAATGTTGGTACGTGATAATCCTACCATGCTGGGTGTTCCTGCAGGTAAATGTTGGTATAATCTGATAATCCTACCATGCAGGGTGTCCCTGCAGGTAAATGTTGGTATGTGATAATCCTACCATGCTGGGTGTCCCTGCAGGTAAATGTTGTATAATCTGATAATCCTACCATGCTGGGTGCCCCTGCTGCAGGTAAATGTTGGTATAATCTGATAATCCTACCATGCTGGGTGTCCCTGCAGGTAAATGTTGGTATAATCTAATAATCCTACCATGCTGGGTGTCCCTGCAGGTAAATGTTGGTATAATCTAATAATCCTACCATGCTGGGTGTCCCTGCAGGTAAATGTTGGTATAATCTGATAATCCTACCATGCTGGGTGTTCCTGCTGCAGGTAAATGTTGGTATAATCTGATAATCCAACCATGCTGGGTGTCCCTGCAGGTAAATTAAAGTATGTGATAATCCTACCATGCTGGGTGTCCCTGCAGGTAAATGTTGGTATAATCTGATAATCCTACCATGCTGGGTGTTCCTGCAGGTAAATGAAAGTATGTGATAATCCTACCATGCTGGGTGTCCCTGCAGCTCATTCCCTGGCCGGAGCTCATGCGTCCTGCAGTCCGTCCCGCAGAGATCTGCACCCGCCGGTCCTGAACTTCATCACACACGCGCTGGAAACCTCCTCCCTTCTGCTTTTAATTTAATTATTTTATTTAATTGTTTGCTTCAAACGTTTCTTCGCGAAGTTCCTACAGAAATCCAGCCCTGGCTGAGAGTAAACTTGAGTGCGTCCCGAGCCTGCTGAGGTCTCTCTCCCCCCGGGAACGCCCTCCTCCTCCACTGGATGCGACAGCGGCTTTTTAACTACAAATCCATTTGTTTCTGAGAAGGAACACGTTTGCAGTGAAATCTGAGACGGTTCTTTCACACAGATCCGCTCCTAATGTTTCTCTCTCGGAGCTGAAATACAGCAGGGGTTCAGACCTCAGGGAATAAAGTGTTGTATTGAATATTTACTTCGGATCCTGCAGGCTCTCATTTAGGAACCATCGATAAATGATCATCTGAAAGGAACGCTGTAGTATTCATTAGATTTTCTTTTTTTCTTTTATCCCACAGCCGCTTCCATCTGAACCATGTGAGCCTGAGAACTGTACAGGGATTGAAAACAAAACACACACCCCTCTTTCGCATTAGAGGATTTCTTCAATATAATGTGTTATTTTTTAGGCAACACACAATATATACAGGACTGTCTCAGAAAATTTGAATATTGTGATAAAGTTCTTTATTTTCTGTAATGCAATTAAAAAAACTAAAATGTCATACGATCTGGATTCATTACAAATCAACTGGATATTTGAGTTTTCTTAAGCTGTAAGCCATGATCAGCAATATTAAAATAATAAAAATCTTGCAATATTTCAGTTGATTTGTAATGAATCCAGAATGTATGACATTTTTGTTTTTGTAATTGCATTACAGAAAATCACAATATTCTAATTTTCTGAGACAGTCCTGTATACAAAAAAAATACAGTTGTCAGGCCGAGACTCAAAGCAGGACTCAGGTGCAGAGATATTAGATAAAGGCTTTTATTGAATTCAGAGAGGGCTCGCTGGCGGTGGGTTGCCTCCTTCCTACCTCTCCCCTCTGTGGGGTTGCTGGTGGCCTGTGTTCCGGGTTCTTCCGTGTCGGCCTCTGGTCTTGCGGGTGGCAGGGTTGCTCCCCCCCCCCCCCAACTATAGATACACTTCAGGTGGAGCTTTGTTTGGTTTATTACACACACATACACACACACACACACGCACACACACACATACACACACACACATACCCACATACATACACATAGCCACATAGACATATACACACTCACGTACACGTATACATATTCATACATTCATGCATGCACACATTCACACCCACACACACACATAGCCACACATATGCATACACACACACAGTTACATTTAGCCACACATACATATACACACTCATACACACACACACATTCACACATATATAGCCACTCAGTCACACACGTATACATACACATACACACACATACACAGCCACACAAAACACGCACACACACACACATAGACATACATACTGGCTTGTTCACCTGCATGCTCGCTCTGTAGTTTTTGGGGTTGGTTAGCGGTAGCTTAGCTCAGACTGTGATTTGGGTTGATTGCTGCTTGTGTTTTGGTCGGCTCCGTATTGGTTTTGTTGTTTTTGTGTTTTGTTTGTGTTTTTTTTTTCAGATTTTCAGTGCTTGACGTTTGCCTCCGTGTGTTCCTGCTTCCTGGATTGGCAGTGGATGTCACCCCCCCACCCACCACCCCCCCACAAAAAAAAAAAAAACTCACTGGGTTTGTATGTGTATATTTATGTATGTATGTGTATGCGTATGTAGGCGTATATATGTATATATATATTAAATATAGCAATAATGCACATATATATGCCTTTGGTTTTTACCTACATGGTATCAATCATTAATATGTGTGCAGACAAGGTAAAAAAAACAAAACTAGACTCTATACTCTGACTATAGAGAGAACAATGAACAATAAACACTCCAAGAGGAGGGAAAAATAACTAATAAAAAAAACAAATAAACACAAAATGCTCCGTATGGAGGAAAAACCTGCCTATATAAAGTAATTTGGCTACAAACACAAATCACTCTTAAAGAGGTAAAAACCAAGAACTATGGCTGCGTCCAAAATTCCATCCTTTCACCCTAATGAGTAGCAAAAACAGTATGTGAGATTTTTTAGTGCATCCGAAACATTAGTACGTACTCAATAGTATGTGCTATCCATACTGATTCTGGAGAAATGTATTAGTGTGGATTGATGGACACTAGCCAAGCAGAAACCTCCCACAATGCAATGCAGCGGCGTTTGGTTGCTAAGTGATATGTATATGTCATAACTATAATAATATTATTATATAATATTAATATTATAATATTCGTATATAATAGTATGATATAATTTCATCTTGTTTGGGCCAGAATAAACCGGAAAGAGCGGAGCGGTACTGCTACTGCTGCTGTTACCATGGTAACAGCTGCTACTGCTGCTGTGACACGTCACTTCCTCCCAACGGCAGGAAGTGCCGTGTGGCTCTGAGTAGTACGTCCGAATTAATGCACACTACTGATATTTACTCAAAAGTGTGCCGAACTCAAGTGTACTTTTTAGTATACTGTGTAGTATGGCATTTAGGACGCACCGTATGAATCCAAGCTAGGATATAAGTTAAACAAAAAAAAATCACTCTTTAACGAGGAATAAACAAAGTGCTATGAATCTGAGCTACGGTAAGAATTAAAAAACAAACAAACAAAAAAAAGAACTCTTGAACAAGGAAAACGAAGGGCTATGAAATTTAGCCAAGCAAAAATAAAAAAATAAAAAAATCATCGTCACAAGGAACAAACCAAGGCTCTGGTGCAGGACAAGGACGAAGACACTCTGGCACAAGACAAGGGGAACACAGACTATTTGACCACATAGAGGGAAATAGGAGACAGGTTGAAACACTTAGGACAATCAGACTGAGACACATGAGGAAGGAAAAGGGACCTGAAACGAGAGGAGAATTACTTTTCAAAATAAAACAGGAAATTACACGACAAAACAAACCCAAGACAAGACAACCTCACCACGGTGTGACAACAGTTATAGAGAACAGAATTGCCATTAAGTGAGTGTAAATGACTTATTGACTAAGTGAACCACCTCATGTCTCCAGTGGTTTGTCACTTTCAGTACTTCTTACCCCCCAACAGATCAGCCAATGGTGCGCCACTGAGCCCGGCCCCCACCAGAGCAGTCGGGGTTACGGCGCCCAGCCCGACCCGCTACTGTCACTCCACGCCAGGGTCATGTTCTGTCTCTCAGTCTGATATGTGATATGTGGAGGGTCCACCTGCAAAGAACTACATGGAGTTCCCCAAGGTTCCACCCTGGCACCTCTTCTGTTTAACATCTACATGCTCCCACTGGCACAAACTATAAATAACAACCAAATAAGTTACCATAGCTATGCATAGAGATGGGGATGGTTAAGAATTTACCGACTATCGATATTGCTTATCGATTGGGTTCTTTATCGGTTTTCTTATCGATTCTTATCCAGTTATACATAGTAAAAATATAGTACAAATTACTTTGTACTTTGTATATTAACACTTTCATGTATGCACCAATATTTTGCACTCAACTTTAACTAAATCAAAGCTGGTTTAAGTTGAAAATCAGGAACCTTTTCAAATGAACATTGTGACATAAATACAATCGCAACTATCAACTTTTGGACTTTGACAGTTTTTATGCAGATGATGTTTCAGAGTGTTTGAGGTATTTCCCCATTTGATGTGATCAAAGCTCTGCACCTGTTGCAACCAACCGCCAACCATCTCACTTCTGCATTGAAGCTCATGCAGGACTACGGTTCGCTACAGTTCCTCGACTGACGGATAGAGGGCGGCTGCAAAAGCGAGCCCACCTCCGTTGCTGGAACTGGTTTGTACCACGCCAGGAGTTTATATCACAGCATTACATTTATTTCTAATATGATTGTTTGGGAGTCGGCTCAGCCAATCCCTGTCTGTTATCACGTCCTTAACTGTAATTGCCATGCTACCGCCTTTCACGAAGCAACTATCCGTTTGTACCAACCCAACATCGGCTAAACGGGACCATCATTGATTTCACCGTCTAGAAAATATATCAAACAGTGTATCCCGCTGTAAAAGTTTGAAGGCAGATCTGCAGATATGTCGTCAGGATTCGGCTGAAGGAGCTGGGAGCAAAGCTGATTATGATTGATGTGCAGTGGGAGCGTTCCCGAGGTCTTGCTGAGTGACATGTCTGCGCTCTATACGAAGGAAAATGGTTGTCAGAAACCAATGGGCCAGGTGATCGAATGCTTCGTCCATTATTATATACAGTCTATGGTTGCAACTGGTCCTGCTATTGTCCTTTTATGGCACTTTTCCACTAGCACCTACTCAGCCTGACTCGCCTCGGTTTTGCGCTTTTCCACTAGGGGTCTAACATGCCGAGTAGATACTTTTTCTGTAACTATTCTGCCGAGGTTCTAAGCTGCTGAATCGGCTGTATCTGACATCATCACACTACAGGCCACTTATTGGTCGGGGGGTTGGAGTCAGACGTCTGAGTCAGCAGGAGGAAATCTGCGAAAGAGCAACTTGTGGTTTCTTGTTCATTTTATTCAACCAGCAATGGCAGCAAAAGTCTGTTTCATGATCCAACTCTGAGGTGCAGATGTTCATAAACCTGGTGCTGAGGAGAGACTTTTAAGCAGCGCCGAGACAAACTAACCAAAAAAAAAGCACCGCCGCTTGAAGCTTCTCTCACTCTCATTTTTTAACTTGATATCGAACACAAGCCACAGACCCAGCAGCACATCTATCATCTCCTCCAGGTTCTACATCTTTAGTGTTGTTGTCTTCTTCATTTAGATCACACAATCAAATACGTCACAGCAGCTTCCTCCAACCTCCTACTTATGATCTGGGTATTGAAAAGAACGAGGGCGAGTCGAGTCGGGCTGAGTAGGTACTAGTGGAAAAGCGCCATAATAACATACTGTATAACCAAACTTGCGTTTCTGCCTCCACGCCATGTTGAAACATTCTGAGCCAAAATATGAAGCAAGTACATGATGTCATCACGCAAATGCTTCAGATGTTGGCAGAACCAATAAAGGGAATAGTTAGGCAGACGGGTTAACGATTCCACGGAATCAAACTACTGGGAACCGGTTCCCGGGTCTCGATTCCCATCCCTAACCATGCATATTACACAGAGACACAATGTCACAGGAGGCCGAGGCCATGAACAGGCTCTTGGTAAATGAGGAGACTAATGACTAGATGGGCCACAACTTTCTCCAGCTAAACAAAAACAAAATGGAGGTAATTGTCTTTGGTGCCAAAGAAAAACGATTACAGGACACCACAGAGCTTCAATCTATACACCTAAAAACATCCAACCAGGCCAGAAATCTGGGTGCAGTGATGGACTCAGACCTAAATCAGGAAAAACACATTAAGGCAATAAAAAAGTCAGCCTAGTACCACCTTAAGATATATATTAAGGTTAAAAGATCTGATGTCCCAGCCGGTCCTGGAAACACTAGTCCATGCATTCATCTTTAGTAGCATGATTATTGTTTTTGTGGAACTAGTGGCCTTTATTGAGAAAGTAGGTAGATGGGAAACGGGTAGAGAGAGGGGGGGGGAAACATTGCAGTATAGAGCGACAGGCCGGGACTCAAACCTGCGCCGCCCGCACAAGGACTATAGCCTCTACAAACGGCGCCCGCTCAACCCACTGAGCTATCCATGACCCCAGTAGCTTGATTATTGGAACAGCATCTTTACAGTCCCTCCCACAGTTATGCGGTCGATGTACCGGACCGTCGTGGTGAAGAGGGAGCTGAGTCGAAAGGCGAAGCTCTCGATTTACCGGTCAATCTACGCACCTACCCTCACCTATGGTCATGAACTTTGGGTAGTGACCAAAAGGACAAGATCGCGGGTACAAGCGGCCGAGATGAGTTTCCTCCGCAGGGTGGCTGGACGCTCCCTTAGAGATGAGTTTCCTCCACAGGGTGGCTGGACGCTCCCTTAGAGATGAGTTTCCTCCGCAGGGTGGCTGGATGCTCCCTTAGAGATATGGTGAGGAGTTCGGTCACCCGGGAGGAGCTCGGAGTCGAGCCGCTGCTCCTTCACATTGAGAGGAGTCAGCTGAGGTGGCTTGGGCATCTGTACCGGATGCCTCCTGGACACCTCCCTAGGGAGGTGTTCCAGGCATGTCCCTCCTCCCTAGGGAGGTGTTCCAGGCATGTCCCACGGAGGAGACCCCGGGGAAGACCCAGGACACGCTGGAGAGACTATGTCTCTCGGCTGGCCTGGGAACGCCTCGGACTCCCCCCGGAGGAGCTGGAGGAAGTGTCTGGGGTGAAGGAAGTCTGGGCATCCCTGCTGAGGCTGCTGCCCCCGCGACCCGGGAACCGATAAAGCGGCGGACGATGGATGGATGGATCTTTACAGTCCACCTTAAAATTCAGTTAGACAACAACTGATCCCCTATGAGCCTTCCAGACCACTCAGGTCATCTGAAACTGGTTTTTTATCAGTTCCCAGAGTCAGAACCAGAAATGGAGATCCTGCATTCAGCTTTTATGGTCCACGTGTCGGGAACAAATTTACTTACATTTACTTACGTCCCATGTATGATCAACCTGGCTATGAGAACAGCACTGGCAGGGTTTGTGTTTCCCACAGAGGATTCACCCACTGAGTTAGCTAATCAGAGTCAACCCACCGTAAGTACGTTCAGCATTGGGTCAACACTGCTCATCTCACTCTGCTGTGAGAATATTCCTGTTCTTCCCTTGAACCAGATGACATAAATCTTCCCCTCTGCTGACTACAGTAATTCCTGTCATAGGTGCAGGGTTTGGCCCTCCTGGAATCACTTTTTGAAACTTCCTGCTCACTACTATTGATTTCATCCTTGTCATTCCCCAGATGATTGATGTTTCCTTCGTTTCCAAGGAAACCTTTTAGCTGATCCTTTCATGGTTCAATCTGCCAGGTGGTTTATGTTCCATACCTAACGTAAAAGTCATGTCAGTGTATCTTACCAGTTATGTATCTTTTTCTCCCTCTTTGACTGACTGTGGCCTATTATTTGATTTAAAGATTTATTTCGAACATGCTTGTTAAAAAAAAGGAATACAAAAAAGTAAAAAGAATAAAGTACAAATATATATACATATGTATATGTTTGTAGACAGAAGGCAAGATCCACCAACATGTTCAAAACGGGGTAGGAATGAAGTAAACACACAAATATTGCAAGCCTTTTATTATTTTAATATTGCTGATTATGGTTTACAGTTTAAGATTAAGATTCCCAGAATATTTTAATTTTTTGAGATAGGATATTTGAGTTTTCTTAAACTGTAAGCCATGATCAGCAATATTAAAATAATAAAAGGCTTGCAATATTTCAGTTGATTTGTAATGAATCCAGAATGTATGACATTTTTGCATTACAGAAAATAAAGGACTTTATCACAATATTCAAATTTTCTGAAACAGTCCTGTACATTCTTACATATAACAAGAGTTTCAATAAGCTTACTTATAAAACACACATAACCGAACTCCTCTACTTTAATAACAATTCAATATAGTGATATAATACTCAATTGTATTTATATATAAATATAGTCAAAAACCAAAGCAAACAAAAAGAAAAGAAAAGAAAACAAACGCCCAGCATTTAGTTGTGCTACTATGTATGTATGTAATAATAGAAGTAATTATAATATATAGTATTACATTATCATTACTTTACAATAATACTACAATTACTACTGTGGTGGTAGTTCTGCTCAATAACCCAATAATCCTGCAGATGCACACTACAGGTCGAAGGTTTGGACGCACTTTCCCATCTGACTGAATGGAAAAGTGCGTCCACACGTAGTACTGTAAATACTGTACATGTACCAAGCATTTTTATATGCTTAAACTTGTTTACTGTTTAATGGGTTGTGAATAAGGTTCGAGAGGTAGTTAAGTATGAAATAAGACCTGGAAACATAATAATAATAACATTTGCATATCGTTGTGATTGATTAAGCATTGTGGCATAGAATTGTCAAATTGGTTTAATTCACCGTACAAATTTGTTACAGATTAATTTTGTAATACTGTATTTGACCCGGTCTTTGTACGTTTTGACCGTATAGAAACATAATTCTTGCCATTGTAAGAATGAGATGTACCTGCTGTACTCTACTGCCCTTACTTTTTAACAACTTGTGCTTTTTATTATTTTACCTCTTTTCTTATCATTTTATTTCATTTTATTTACTGTTTAATTGTGTTTTGCTGCTTTTAATGTTGATGTAAAGCACTTTGAATTACCTTGTGTTGAATTGTGCTACACAAATAAACTTGCCTTGCATAAATGCACGGAGAGGGCAGAGTGAGCTGGATATCTGGATCGATGTGGCCGTTGTTACTAACACTTACTGACACCAGATGCAGTCAAGAAGATTTTCATAGTCAAGCAAAAGCTTATTCAGTTTCCTATCTCTAAAATAACATCTGATAGTACAATATAACTGACAAAGTCTTGGTGGCGATCACAGATGCATTACTTCAGAGACAGACCCCTGCAGGACCGGCTCACATGTTGTACCACTTATAGTTATTTTTACAAGGTTTATAATGCCATCTTGTGTTCAGTTTTATTTAACACGTGCAGAGTAGTGTGGAGCCCATGGAGGACCAGGACTGGATCTACATCTGGACCTGGAGCTGGACTTGATCTGGATCTGGACTGGACCTGGACTACGCTGCTCTCAGATGCATTAATGACCAGCAACCTGCAGATGTCAGTGTTGGTGCATTTTTGAAATGAAAGCCATGAACTTGATTGAACGGTCTTTTTCTCTATTGGCATTTTAGGGATTAAAACTGTTATATTAAAGCCAAATACATCCCTGAATATCTAACATTTATTCTGAAATCCTTTCAACTCATTTCTGTGGCTGCAGACCTGCCGACCCCCCGACACGCTGAGCAGCATGAAGCAGCGGGAGAAGATGGATGGATCTTTTCATGGTTGTGGAAACTATATAAAACATTTCTATTTACAAATATTATGTATAGAGGGTCTGCATTGACGTCACTTTCCCACTGGACCAGCCCCCCTACTCACACTGAGTGGTAAAAACAGCTGCAACTAGTGGAGAAGACGGGATAACAGCTGATTATCAGCTTAAATTAAAGGCAGTTGGACTTGACCCGACAGTTACCCCAAGAACCAGTGGTCCATGGACATTAATATTTGGTACAGTTACCAAGAACCAGTGGTCCATGGACATTAATATTTGGTACAGTTACCAAGAACCAGTGGTCCATGGACATTAATATTTGGTACAGTTACCCCAAGAACCAGTGGTCCATGGACATTAATATTTGGTACAGTTACCAAGAACCAGTGGTCCATGGACATTAATATTTGGTACAGTTACCAAGAACCAGGGGTCCATGGACATTAATATTTGTCCATGAATCCAGTTTCCTGATATTTATATGTACTTAATTTCTACGCCGGGGAAATACACGAAGAAAAGCTTGAAGGCTTACAAAAGTCTTGACGCTAGGTCCGACTTCAAGGCAGGATTTGTTGTAGAAATTAACACAGAACTTTATGATTTGACCGTTTAACGTTAGCTACCCAAAAATCCAACATTACCTGATACAAAATGGGAACCACAAATCCACGTTTCGGTGTCTGGAATCCAGTTGTTTCTGTGAATTGCAGTGATCCATTTGTCTCTCCTAAGCTTATTTTTGAGCAGTATGTAAAACGATAACTCTGATTTCTTGCTAAATGTCATGGTACGGTTTTCTTAGGACCCAAGTGCAGGAGACAGAGGGAGGCTGGAGGCAGGAGTTCTCAAAACAAAAGGATTTATTCCACAAAAAAGGCAAAAACAAGGCGCTGCAGAGCAGGATGAAAAAAACACAAAACTAATAGGGATCAAAAAACTACGAGGAGACATGGAGGTGGAAACAGTACGGACCGACAGGGCACAAAGGAATGACAAGACAAGATATACTGAGGGGATAACGAGACATGACGAGACACACAATCAGGGCAGATGGGACACAGGCGGGGCAAGACAGAAACTGAAGGCTGGGGGGAATGTCAACCATGACACTAAATCTATGAGTACAGTCGATCGCACAACAGCTCTTTCCTATTTTAGATGTTTTCCAGTTGCTCAAACTGAAAGTTTACGCTGCCACTCAGTCTTTCTGACACTCAGTCTTTCTGACACTCAGTCTTTCTGACACTCAGTCTTTCTGACACTCAGTCTTTCTGACACTCAGTCTTTCCGACACTCAGTCTTTCCGACACTCAGTCTTTCCGACACTCAGTCTTTCCGACACTCAGTCTTTCTGACACTCAGGGGGCGAAACCATAGACATATATACGTAGACGCCCCATGGAGCTGCTGCGATACGTCAACACCGTCAACACCATATTGGATGTTCAAGACTGCACTGTAAACTAATACAAGTAAATTGACTTATTTTCATAAAGCGCCTTTCTACAAAGAAATTTAGGTTTTACGTCTCATATATGCATTCACACACGCACTTATATACTTGGGAAACAGTTAGGCACCAAATATAATATGTTTAATTTTCTCAGATGGCAAAAATAATAACTTTATTGATCCCACATAGGAGTAATTCATGTTATATCAGCTATAGAGAACAAGGTAGTGCCGGAAAAACAATATATATCCCCCCTCACAAAAATAAGAAAAATACAGAAACATATTTTCTCATTAACAAAACATGTTTTACATAAACATATTTAGTAACAAAACAAAATAACATATTTTAACAATTTTTCAGATTTTTTCAGTTATTTTATTGTCTGTAAAATGGTTCAAAGGTTATATTATTGTCTGAAAAATGGTTCAAATATGTTATTTTGTTATTTGAAAAATGTTAAATTTGTTTTGTTTATGTTTATTCACATCCAATATGACGGCGACGTTGACGTATCGCAGCAGCTCGATGGGGCGTCTACGTTTATATGTCTATGGGCGAAACCCGCTGTGAAGTCGCAACTGTGATGTCATTCCCTCTATAGTTTGTAGAATCTTAAGAGGAAAGGGGCAAACTAAAGTCTGACACTTGTCTCTGCTTCTTTTGAAACGGAGACGAGTGGAAAGTGTTTCTGTGAGCTGCCCGGCCGCTGACCCTCGTCTGGGCTGCTGACCTTTCTCCTTTTCCTCCAATTCCTGCATCACTGACGCTCCGGACTGCAGTTTCACTGTACAATCAGCGGCTTTATGGGGCGGGCCGCCCTTTGCTCCCTCAGTCTGACCTCTCCAGCTACACCAACACCACCGCTCCTGCCCTATAACCTTTACATGGAATAAAAGTGCTATAGAACAACATGCTCAGTGTGCATTGAACACAAAGGCAGACTATTTGATAAGCCGAGTAGATGTCCAGTAAATGACTAAGTATGTGTGCACACACTGTAAATATGTGCACTCTTCTCTATCGCTCTGGTCCATTCTTTAGGGCTGTGCAACCCTTTACACTGCAAAAACTCAAAATCTTACCAGGAATATTTGTACTAGTTAAAATCTCTTATTTTGTCAAAAAATCTCATTACACTTAAAACAAGTCATCACCAGAAAAATAACTTATTTGACAATTTTCACCTCTTTCAAGTAAATTTTCACTTGAAATAAGTAGAATAATCTGCCAGTGGAACAAGATTTTTTTGCTAGTAATGAGAAGATAAATCTTGTTCCACTGGCAGATTTTTCTACTTATTTGAAGTGAAAATTTCCTTGAAACAGGTGAAAATTGTCAAATAACAAGTTATTTTTCTGGTCATGACACTTGTTTTAAGTGTAATGAGATTTGTTTGAGTAAAAATGAGACATTTTAACTAGAAATAAGACAAATATTCTTGTTAAGATTTTGAGTTTTTGCAGTGAATACGTATTAGCTAAGAGTACATGAGGATACTCAAAAAACAACAATTTTCACCTGTTTCAAGTAAATTTTCACTTGAAATAAGTAGAAAAATCTGCCAGTGGGACAAGATTTATCTTCTCATTACAAGCAAAAGTGAAGTGAAAATCTACTTGAAACAGGTGGAAATTGTAGTTTTTTGAGTCTTGTTTTAAGTGTAATGAGATTTATTTGACTAAAAATTAGACATTTTAACTAGAAGTAAGACAAATATTCTTGTTAAGATTTTGAGTTTTTGCAGTGTAGAATATCTCCTGAACACAGAGGGGCAGATAGAGAAGATATTTCCCGGCCACACAGTATGAGCTTTGTTTCCTGCAGGCATTCCTCTAACTTTACAATGTTGTACATTCTCATAGCATCTGCACGGTCCAGAGAATAAGTAGTTATACTAAAGGATGGCATGAGCGCTGAAATTCCTCAGTTCCTCACATGCTGCGTAAACTTATGGCCGATAGGGAAACTGTGATGAAACATTAGCCTTTTACTTTGGGGGAAACGTATCAAACGCCGCCCTGTGAACAGTGCTGCAGTCATATAATCCCGCCTGATCTGAAGTTCATTAGAATCTGCTGAAATGTCCAAAGTATGCCGCTTGAGACTCCCACCATAATCCTCCAAGGCCGTAAGTCACAGAGAGGGATGACAAACGGGGCCTTGTTTTGTCACATACTTGGGCCATGATCAGATAGGTTCTGTTGTATGTTCAGTGAGTGGGAGCAAAGATTTGATAGGTGTGGAGAAAAAACAATCTGAAAAGCTTTGGAGAACTTTTTAACAGCATTAAACACATTAACTCCAACAAAACCTTAATATTTGTCCAACGGTAACAGTTTGGACTTAAAATAATGGACTATTACTGAGCACAACAGCAGGTGTGACATATTTAACGTGCCTTTTTTTGGGTCTGAGTAATTAAAATAAATGTTTCGTCCATCACTAGTCTGCTGTTATAAGAACGTAGGCCCTTTATTTGCCCTTGAAGCTTTCAGCAGTAATCAATAATGTGAGGAGTCTCTTTAGAGCAGCGGTCTGCAACCCAAAATGTTGAAAGAGCCGTATTGGACCAACAACACAAAAAACAAATATGTCTGGAGACGCAAAAAATGTATATTGTATAAGCCTTAGAATGAAGACAACACATGCTGAGGGGGGATTTTTTTTTTATTATGCACTTTGAGAAAAAGGTTGAAATATCGAGAAAACGTCGAAATGTCAATATTAATGTTGAAGTACAATCTTGACAAAAAAGTCGAAATGTCGAGAAAAAAGTCAAAACTTTGTGAAAAAAGTCGAAATGTCGAGAAAAAAGTCGAAATGTCAAGGAAATACTGTAGTCAAAATTTTGAGAAAAAAGGCGAAATGTTGAGATTAAAAAGGAAAGGAAAAAGGAAGAAAAAAAGAGAAAAAAGAAGAAAAAAAGGAAAAAAAGAAGAAAAAAGGGAAAAAAAGAGAAAAAAAGAAGGAACAAATGAATAAAAGAAAAAAAAATAGAAAAAAAGAAAAAAAAGGTCAGAAATTTTTGAAAACGCTCCAGGGAGCCACTAGGGCGGCGCTAAAGAGCCGCATGTGGCTCTAGAGCTGCATGCAGCTCTAGAGCCGTGGGTTGCCAACCCCCGCTTTAGAGCATCCCAACAGCAACAGTGTCCTCATGTACTCTTATCTAATACGTACTGTATTGGAATCCCGTTGAGGCATCCCCCCCCCCCAGACATCACTCAGACGTTGCACACCAAGGTGACAGAATCTTGTGGTCGCCAGCTCTTCCTCTTGTTAATGTACAGTTTTGTAAATTATGTGTATTTTGCATTTGATTGAATGTTTTGATGCCCCCGCATGTGTGTCTGTATTTAATTACAGTTTTGTGTTTATAACGGCCTTGTTTCAATAAATATATGGCATCATTGGCCTTTGAATAACATTTGCATATCGTTGTGATTGATTAAGCATTGTGGCATAGAATTGTCAAATTGGTTTAATTCACCGTACAAATTGTTACAGATTACTTTTGTAATACTGTATTTGACCCGGTCTTTGTACGTTTTGACCGTATAGAAACGTAATTCTTGCAATTGTAAGAATGAGATGTACCTGCTGTACTCTACTGCCCTTACTTTTTAACAACTGGTACTTTTTATTATTTTACCTCTTTTCTTATAATTTCCTTTGTTATTTACTGTTTAATTGTGTCTTGCCACTTTTAATGTTGATGTAAAGCACTTTGAATTACCTTATGTTGAATTGTGCTGTACAAATAACTTGCCTTGCCTAAGCATTAGGTCTATGCCATTTCAGTGATGCTGATGTACAATGTAATCTGATTACTATAATGGTAAATTATGCAATTTCAAGTCCATAATTGTGTGTATCTTTAATATTTAAAATTCAGGTTTCATCTCCAAATTCAGTCCAATTTAAATCAGTAACATTTACTATTCATTCCTTTTCTGAGGTGGAGGGGGGTGTGGGAGCTGGTTATTCTGCTAGAGGACTTTGGGACTAGTTAGTAGTCGTGTCAATCCTTAAAACCACTGGAGTCAATCCTCCAATAGTGTAGAAATAGCGGTAGTGCAGTCGCCACACATATCTGATCTCAGCTGATGGATGGAAACATTTCTAGTGAGTTCAACATCATCATCCACTTCTCTGTGTTATTGAGCTGCAGTTGAATACAAGCTCATATGGAAACTAGAACCAGGATGATGTTCTACAATCACACAGGATCAGGAAATAACTAGGTTTGTTTTGGTCTCGGTCTGGAGCTGAACTAGTCTTGGTCTTGGTCTTGATATTCTCTGGTCTTGGTAGTTACCTGGTGTCGGTTTAGGCGGTCTTGATTACAAGTCTACAGTCTAGTAAGAAACAAAACCCATGGGACAGCAGGTGCTGATAACTTTGTTAAGAACGGTTTCAAACCCGCCACCTCCACAGTCTGCGCATTATCCATTGCGCCATCACCATTCTGTCACTAAGGCCCCGTTTCCACGTAGCAAAAACGGTGGAGTTTTCATGCGTTTTGGTCGTTCATTTACATGTAAAACGAAGCTCAAAGTCACCAAAAACCATCATTTCTGAAAACTCCGGCCAAAGTGGAGATTTGCAAAAACTCAGTCTTCACGTTTGCTTGTAAACAGAGAGAAACAGACATTTAGGCTTCAGAACGTCACATTATGCGACAGAAACGTCACCAGCGTCATGTGTGCGACCTGTGTTTACCTGTTTTATATTCTAACGTCACACTGACTGTGTTTCCATGCATCAATAACCCTTTTAAAACCCGAATATTAGCAATAACCCGGTTTTGCACGGCCATGTAAACACCAATAACCCCTTTGAATAACCCCAATTTGCTCATATTCAGGTTTTTAAAAACCCCAATATGAGCCCTGGGTTACTCCTTTTAAAACCTGAATATTGGGTCATGTAAACGCCAAACGGAATATCCCCATCAAAAGGAACAGGAATTTGTTTTCTGCACATGCTCTGTTCACAAGGAATCCTGGTCTTTTGAGTCCAGGAAGTTCTTATAAACACGGAGAAACAAGACCAGGAGGAGACTAATCACTTCATAAATGTAATGAAGGATATGAACATTTCTGCATTTGTAGACGGTAGAAAGTACCGGGATAGAAGATTTACAAGAAGGTGAGAGAAAAGTTGCGCGAAGCAGCATTTGTTTTGGATTTGGATACAGGAAGAAGAAGCAGAAATGATGGGAATTGCATCATCACGTTCTCCGCGCGTCGCTGGTTTGATCCAGATATCCCAAATGATTAATTACCATGTATACAGGGATAACCCTGTTTACTCACGCATGGAAACGGAATATTCCGAATGTTTAAGTAACGGGAATATTAACAATAACCCGAATTTTGACTGCATGTAAATGTAGTCACTTAAAAGTAACTCCACTTCTCTGTCACTCCAAACCAAAGACTCTCGTTTCATCTTGGAAGTAACTGGAAGTTACTCGTGTCATTTGTTGATGTTTTTTTCCAGGATTCTGATTGTCTAGCATGACTTTATCTTCTCGTTACACTGCCCCCTGTAGGTTTGGATGATCATAGCACCTTAACAGCTATTTATGCAGGTTCCTGGAAATTATATTTTTTAAAACATAGAGGGGGAAATATCCGTTTTTGTAAATACCCAGCTCTGTGTAAACGTGGCCTTAGACACTCAGGATCACCTCAGACCTACACAAGCCTGGATTATAATTATTTTTGCTGATTTTTTTCTGGACAATTAAAAACGCCTAGCAGGGCATTAATCCATTCCTGTCTCCTGAGTGTTGCATTTGAGTTCAGAACACAACCCACCCTTAACAGCTAGTTGCTATTAGTAGCACCTGAAATACAGAGTAAATACAAAGTGGGACGGTTGTAAAAGGGAAACCAACAGGTTAAGCAAGAAAAACAAGTGTCAGGACAGAAATGTCAAAACAGTGCGGCTTAAAAACACACACAGCAAAATAAAGGAAAGAAAAGCGAGCAGAAACAGGTGTCGCTGAAAAACTGTGTACAAGGAAATGGGATGCACGTATAGAAAAGCCAAATGTGGACTGTAACTGGGACATGACAGTGGGAGGACAGATCAGTCACATTCAACGTGGTGGATGTTGTTTAACTCTTTAATTTAACTGGTGAAGGAGAATCTTGAAAAGAAATGCCTGTTTTTGTTTTACCGGTATTAACATTGTCTTTTTTCTCTCTCTCTCTCCTTCTGAAGTGTTTTTTGTCACAAAGTGGGAGAAAGAATGTGCAGCGTGAAGTTCACTGGTCTCTCTCTCCTTGTCTTTTTCATCCTGGAATCTTTTGTTCCCCATGTGTATCTTAAAAAGTAATTAAAGCTGGAAAGCTGGACTCACTTTTCCAGAAAGATGTTATTTTTCTCTGCTATGTCTGGAGAGTGTTTTGGATTGGCTCTTTTTTTTCTTCTTTTTTTCTTTCTTTTTTCTCTTTTTGGGCTCTCTCTCCTTCGCATCGCTCTCTTTTCAGTTTCTCTCTCTCCCTTTTTCTCTCCCCGTCTCCCCTCTCACTCTCTCATACTCCTTTTACTTTCCACTCGTCCCCTCCAGATATGTTCACGAGCCCAGACGTTGGTAAGCCTGGTTGCCATGGGGACAGACCTAACAACAGGAGTAAACAAAGATGTGAGGAGAGCAGTGACGGAGAACAAGGTGAGATGGAATAAAACGGAGGTAAAAGGGAAACAAGGAAGGGACAGAAGACGAGCATCAAGTATCTGTTTAACCCTGGTACTGTGTTTGGGTCAAAATGACCTCATTCTCCTTCCTTCTTTCCTCCTGCTCTCTCCTTCCTTCTCCCTTCCTCTTTTCTCTCTTCCATTTCCTTCCTTCCTTCCTTCCTTCCTTCCTTCCTTCCTTCCTTCCTTCCTTCCTTCCTTCCTTCCTTCCTTCCTTCCTTCTTTCCTTCCTTCCTTCCTTCCTTCCTTCCTTCCTTCCTTCCTTCCTTCCTTCCTTCCTTCCTTCCTTCCTTCCTTCCTTCCTTCCTTCCTTCCTTCTTTCCTCCCTTCCTCCCTTCTTCCCTTCCTCCTTCCTTGACCCGAAGACAGCACAAGGGTACAGTTGATGCACGGTTGTGCGATGGGAAGATGAATGTTGAATCTAATCCTTCCTTCCTTCCTTCCTTCCTTCCTTCCTTCCTTCCTTCCTTCCTTCCTTCCTTCCTTCCTTCCTTCCTTCCTTCCTTCCTTCCTTCCTTCCTTCCTTCCTTCCTTCCTTCCTTCCTTTCTTCCTTCCTTCCTTCTTTACTTGTTTCCTTCCTTCCTTCCTTCCTTCCTTCCTTCCTTCCTTCCTTCCTTCCTTCCTTCCTTCTTTTTTTCCTTCCTTCCTTCCTTCCTTCCTTCCTTCCTTCCTTCCTTCCTTCCTTCCTTCCTTCCTTCCTTCCTTCCTTCCTTTCTTCCTTCCTTCGTTCTTTACTTGTTTCCTTCCTTCCTTCTTTCCTTCCTTCCTTCTTTTCTTCCTTCCTTCCTTCCTTCCTTCCTTCCTTCCTTCCTTCCTTCCTTCCTTCCTTCCTTCCTTCCTTCCTTCCTTTCTTCCTTCCTTCCTTCTTTACTTGTTTCCTTCCTTCCTTCTTTACTTGTTTCCTTCCTTCCTTCCTTCCTTCCTTCCTTCCTTCCTTCCTTCCTTCCTTCCTTCCTTCCTTCCTTCCTTCCTTCCTTCCTTCCTTCCTTCCTTCCTTCCTTCCTTCCTTCCTTCCTTCTTTCCTTCCTTCCTTCTTTCCTCCCTTCCTCCCTTCTTCCCTTCCTCCTTCCTTGACCCAAAGACAGCACAAGGGTACAGTTGATGCACGGTTGTGCGATGGGAAGATGAATGTTGAATCTAACCTTAAATTATGTTTTTAAAAAAACACTACCTCCAAGAAAGCTGTTTCTTGGAGGTAGTGAAAACATTAAAATCTTATTTACAAGTCAGTCACACACGTAAAAACGTACTTGTGATAATAGTGCAAAGCTTGGAGCTGGATGGAGAAAATACGAATAAAACACAACTCTTACTGAGTTGGCACGAAGCACAGAAGATCACAAAAACAACACAAAAATGGTGCTTGGAATCTCTAATTTTTCACAACCATTCTCTGCTTTCTGACTCTCGTCCATTTGTCTTCCCTCCTTGGACGGACAGAGGAGCAGAGCTGGTAGAGGAGCCAAACATTGTACTCAAGTAAAAGTACTGTTACTTCAGAATAATATGACTCAAGTAGAAGTAAAAAGTAGTCATCCAAATAATTACTTGAGTAAAAGTAAAAAAGTACTTGGTGAAAAAAACTACTCAAGTACTGAGTAACTGTTGAGTAACGTCTGATTTATTTATATTACAAAATAATCATCTTCAGGCAAATTAAATCAATAAAATAATAAAATAAATTAAAATTAATAAAAAATAAAAATAGCTTAAATTAAAATAATTTAGTACTTTAATAAATAATAAAATAAATAAAATAATAACAGAATAAATAAATTAAGCACAAGTAGCACAACATTTCAAGCCTTTGTACTTTTCTTTTTTAACCAGGCAGAACTAGAACAAACATGAACTCATAGAAACTCTGTGTGTGTTTGAGTCTGTGTAAATGTGACAAAACATGCAAAAACAAACATTTTTCCAAAAGAATCACTCAGTGATGTCATGAGATTGACGCGTATGTGGATAAAAGGGATAAAAGAAAAGTAACAGCTCAACGTAGCCTAATGTAGCGGAGTAAGAGAAACAGTTTCTTCTTCACAAATCTACTCAAGTAAAAGTAAAAAGTATAGTGATTCAAAACTACTCCTAAAAGTACAACATTTCCTAAAACTTACTCAAGTAAATGTAACGGAGTAAATGTAACTCGTTACTACGCACCTCTGCAGAGGAGTCCATACTTTTAAAGATCTTTATGGAGATGAAGGTCTGCGTACATTTCTCGACATCAAACAGCAATATAATCTACCTGGTACTTCTTTCTTCTTTTATCTGAGACTGAGATCCAGGATGAAAACGTATGGAGCACCCTGGGACAGAAAACTGGACTCACTGCCTTCCACTTGGTTATTGTCAAGGCCAATAAATCCAGAGGCTTAGCTTCATCACTGTATGAATTACTTCTCAAGTCGACATATAAAAACCTTAGTTTTCAGTCGTGTTAGCAAACAGAACTAATCTGTGATGAATTACCCTGAAAACACATTTTTAACAAACTTAAAACTTACCTCAATAAATCCTTTTTTTTTTTTTTTTTTTACCTTGTCTGCACACATATTAATGATTGATACCATGAAGGTAGAAACCAAAGGTATATATATATGTGCATTATTACTATATTTCATATATATACATATATATATATGCATACATATGCGTACACATACATAAATATACACATACAAACCCAGTGATTTTTTTTTGGGGGGGGTGACGACATCCACTGCCAATCCAGGAAGCAGGAACACACGGAGACACACGTCAACCACTGGAAATCTGCAACAAAAAACCACAAACAAAACACGAAACCGGCACGGAGCCGACCAAAACACGAACAGCAATCGACCCAAATCTTGAGATCTGATCGCAGTCTAAGCTAAGCTACCGCTAACTAACCCCAAAAACTACATGCAGGTGAACAAGCCAGTGTGTATGTCTATGTGTGTGTATGCGTGTGTGTGTACGTGTGTGTGTACATGTCTTTGTAGCTATGTGTGTGTGTATGTATATGTTTGTGTGGCTGTGTATGTGTGTGTATATGTATGTGACTGAGTGGCTATATATGTGTGTGTGTGTGTGTGTGTGTGTGTGTGTGTGTGTGTGTGTGTGTGTGTGTGTGTGTGTGTGTGTGTGTGTGTGTGTGTGTGTGTGTGTGTGTGTGTGTGTGTGTGTGTGTGTGTGTGTGTAATAAACCAAACAAAGCTCCACCTGAAGTGTATCTATAGTGGGGGAGGGGGGGGAGCAACCTCGCCACCCGCGAGACCAGAGGCCGACACGGAAGAACCCGGAACCCAGGTAGCACCAGTAGGAGGGAGGCAACCCACCGCCTCGGTGGCCGAGGGGGCCCGCGGGCGGGGCCCCCACGGCGCGGGAAGAAGCAGCCAGGGATCCCGCGGCGGCGGACCGCAACCCAGGCAATCCCCGGCCACCCGGTCCGGGCCGGACACGTGGCCAGGAGGCCCTCACCCTTCAGGCCAACGACCCCCACCCGGCAGGGGGCCAGCCTGCCCGGAGAGACAGAGCCGCCCCGGCCGACAGACGCGGGCAGGTGCACCCGCCCCCACGAAAGTGGCACTCCAAGACCAGAGGGGCGCCCCGCCGCGGAGGCAGCGGGGGGGACCGGAGACGGGCCCGGAGAGAGGGAACCCCCCAACAGGGCGACACCCGTACAGGCCCGACAACGGAGGGCCCCAGACCCAGGCATCCCATTCATTCATCCATTCACCTATCCGATACCTATACTAATAATAAGATATACTATACATAATAATAATACTAACAATAATACTAATACTAATAATAATAATAATAATAATAATAATAATAATAATAATAATAATAATAATAATAATAATAATAAGAAGAAGAAGAAGAAGAAGAAGAATAACCATCTTTGTATAATATAATATTGATAAATTATTAAGTTTTGTTGTCCTGCCAATGGAGGCTCAAATCCTCCATGGCAGGACCCTTCCACACCGCATTCTCACCGACACAGACACACAATCACGCACCGTTTCCCCCTCCCCGGGGGGGTCCAGCACCGCCAGAAGGCACCCCAGGCTGCACGGCAAGCCCCGCCAGGCCCGGGTATCCCCACCCACCTATCCCAGGCCGGCGAGGGAACGCGGGTGATGTGGGACCCCCTCCCGCCCCTGGTGTTCAGTGCATGTGATTAATGCCATAAAAACAGGGAGGGGGAGGGCCAAGTATCGATTTGACACCGACCCCCCCCCCCTCCCGAACTACGTGTCCTTGTCGAATGTATTTATTAAATGTTGAATGTGCAGTGTCTACAGTGCTGTTAAAACCGTGAGGTGGGGAGTGCCAGGCCACGCGGGACAATGCCCCCCACGACCCGGACCCCCCGCCCCTTAGCCTATGTGCGTATGAATCGTGTAGGGGGGGAAGGAGGGGGAGCGGAGGCCGAAGCCAGGAAGCAGGACCAGCAAAGCCGGCCCTGGTAAGACACCCGCGTTCCCCCACCGGCCATCCAGTAGACGGGGGCCGGCCCTCCGAGCCGGGCCAGGGCCCCACCGTACCTCCACGGGCGCCCCCGGCGCCACTGGAGCCCCCCGACGGAGGGGGAAACGGTCCAACATCCCCCCATTCATACTGACAACATAAGACAACCTCAATAAATCCTAATAACCAGTTTATTCATTTTAACTTCCTGCATAGAACTTATTTAACACCAAAAAACAACATGCAATGAACAAAATCAATTCTCCTCTTTGCAGTTTTTGTTCAATGATTAGACCACAGGATCATTCCTTCACATGTTTTGGCAAATGTTTTATCATTCTGGCAAAAAGTCAGTGTATATATATATATATATATATATATATATATATATATATATATATATATATATATATATATATATATATATATATATATGTTATGGTTAATGTAAAAAAACGGCTATTTTGCAAAATAGCTGGCTAATGTGCAAAATAACCGTCAGGGCGGCTAATGTAGAAAAACGGCAGTAGTCGGTTAATGCTGTGGATGTGTCAGACGGACCCGACACTTTTTCGGGGAGTGTAACGTTATTCTTCTTCAACAGCCATAAATAGCCTTGTCAACAACAAGCATGTGCAGCATATGGGCTTCTTCCATTGGCTGCCACGCACCAACTGCACTGACTGGCGACTGTAAGTGACTGGTTTGAAGCGCGAATTTCATCCATTCAACTGAACTGTAGGCTATTCTGTAGTAACTGGACTCTATCTACCAAATGAATTACGTTTGCTTAGTTTCTTTTGGTTTAATCAATTTGTGCAAATGGAGGAGGAGGAGAGACCTCGTCTCATCAAACCTGCGCTTCGGGTTTGCACTATTCGGGTTTGCGCGTTTTGGGTTTAGGAGCTTCACCTTCCATGAGAGAGATGCAACAACTGTTTGTCTGTTTTGGAGGTGCAAAGAGAAGGTGGAATAGATGTTTCCTCACAAAGACTCTCACACTGGATATTTACAGTACATTTCCCAGACCTATAAGGCTGGTAGAGGTGAGTGCACTCCACTGCTCGGTGGTAAAGCTCTATTCTGGGGTGCCAATGACGTGATCTGTAGTTTGCATTATTCGTTTTGGAATACTCAATTTAGGAATATACTGCATGGGATTTGGACTCAGAATAATTGCTATGATTGCGACGGTCAGCTGTGCTCGAGCTGACCGGAGCATCGAGACTGGAGAGATGATTAAAAATGTGATGTCCGTGCACCATGAGCTTAAAAATGTATGTACTTTGCAAAAATAGCAGTTTTTCTACATTAGCCGCCCTGACGGTTATTTTGCACATTAGCCGGCTATTTTGCAAAATAGCCGTTTTTCTACGTTTTTCTACATTAACCGTAATATATATATATATATATATATATATATATATATATATATAAATATATACACATATATATATATATATATATATATATATATATATATATATATATATATATATATATATATATATATATATATATATATATATATATATATATATATATATATATATATCCAATGTCACTGGAAAGACAATCCCATGTTCTCCCAGGGTCCTGATTAATGATGACTCTCAGTTAAATTTACAATACAAAGAAAAAGTTGTGTACCTTTAAAAACTGAAAGAACTGAACATTGACTGAACATTTATACTTTTTTTTTTTTTCTCATCTTGGTTGTTTTTTCCTGTTGTTGTGTTATTGTTGTCTTGTTGGATCGCTACAGGGTGGGTGAGGGGAAGGGTGATTTAAAGGTTTTTGCTATACAATTGCGTCCATAATTGTTCTATTTAATTGTATGCATCAACAAAATAACAAAAAAACAGTTGTAAAGAATAAAACATGGTTTTATTGCAGTTGTACAGGTCACATGTGGCTACGTTACAGTAGCTGTAAGCAGTTAAACCGTAACATCTTAAAATGAAAGCAGATGTTTTACATCCAGCAGAAATACAACGTGTTCTCTGCAGTAAATAAACATTTACCGGTTTGAAATGTAGGTGATGTGATGATCAAGTTGGGTAAAGTTACAGCTCGTCTCATGGTCCATGCAAACAGACGTGTGTGTGACGTATTCAGTCACGTTTCAAAGTCTGACTCCTGATTTTGTCATTTATTAATTAATCCCAACTAACCCATCCTCAGAGCCAGAGACACAATCCTGCAGATGTGCTCATAGAAGTTACTGTAAATTCACGCGGATGATTTAACCAGAGAAATCCCCCAGAATTGAAGTAATCCCTGGGGGAACATTACTCCTCTGGCATTCTTGTTCTGGACTTTGTGTGCACATACTGTACTGCTTCTGGACTGTGATTAATAAAATCTTCTGCCAATACTTTCTACAACATTAACAATACTTTTGCCTTTTCCTCTGTTTGAAAGTATTTGTCTGGAATAAACACTCAAGAATAATAAAAAAAAAAACATGAAAGAAATTGTGTTTTCTGCATTGAGGGGCCAGGGAATAAATGGTAAAATTGTAAATGGCTTACACTTATATAGCGCTTTCCAGCTGTACTCCTACAGCCCCCAAAGCGCTTTACACTGCAAACATTCACCCACACACGCACACATTCACACACCGGTCGTCGTTTAAATGTCAAAAACTTGATTACAATTAAAATACTATAATTCATAATAATTTGGTAAAACACAGGAATAACAGCAGTAACAGTGACTCTGCTATTTGTTGTTTTAGCTCTTCTCTTAGATGTCAAATTGGCAGCGTCTCTTAAAATGATGATCTTTGGATAGATTTGATGACAATGACTACAGTATGTTTACATGCAGTCAATAACTCTTTTCTAACGGCCATGTAAACACCAATAACCCCTTTTGCTCATATTCAGGTTTTTAAAAACCTGAATATGAGCCCTGGGTTATTCCTTTTCTAACCCGAATATTTGGTCATGTAAACGCCAAACGGGATTTCCCCATCAAAAGGAACATGAATTTGTTTTCTGCACATGTTCTTTTCACAAGGAATCTTGGTCTTTTGAGTCCAGGAAGTTCTTATAAACACGGAGAAACACAAGACCAGGAGGAGACTAATCACTTCATAAATGTAATGAAGGATATGAATTTTTATGCATTTGTAGACGGTAGAAAGTACCAGGATAGTGAGATTTACAAAAAGTTCAGCGAAAAGTTGCGCAAAGCAGGATTTGTACGAACGCCAGACCAGATCAAGCTCTGCTGGAAGACGCTGGAAAAAGAGAACTACAGGGACAAGAAACAAAACCACTTCTACTGGGCTGTTGATTATCCACCGTGTTGCTGTTATTGTTGTTGTGGATTTGGATACAGGAAGAAGAAGTGGAAATTACATGAATTATGTCATGACGTTCTCCGTGCGTCGCTGGTTTGATCGGGATATCCCAAATGATTAATTACCATGTAAACAGGGATAACCTTGTTTGCTCACGCATGAAAACACATTATTCCCAATGTTTCAGTAACTGGAATATTGACCTTAACCCCAATTTCGACTGCATGTAAACGTAGTCAATGACTGCATCCAATGTATCTCCCTCTACTGGCCTCAGCTGTCTGTTCACCAGGTAATCTCCACATTCAGACATTATCAACCACAAAGCTGATACAAGGAGGTTTGTTTCTTGTTTTCTATAAGCTCCGGTTCCTCTGTGCCCATATCAAAAACTGTTGGCCTTGTAAACGTCAGATCAGATCATTGTAGAAAATTCTTGATCATTGAGACTGCTATGAACCACTTGGATCACAGACACTATTGCAATTGTATAATCACTATTGTCAAATAGTGTGAAAACGCACACAGTTCCCTAAAGAATGAAATTCAAAGCAGTAGACGCCCGTAAAACCCCCCACCTCCTAGAAGTCTTTGCCTGCTGCACTCGGACACACAACACCACTTGATACTTTTAAATCTCTACTTAAAACTTGACTTTTTAGGAAACCCTTTGGTATTCTCTGGTGAATATGTCATATTTATTGTATAAATTGGAGCGTTTTATTCTAACTTGATTGATGAATCCTCTTTCCCGTGCTCTTAACCCCCAACCTGCCAAGGCGGACGGCCGCCCTTCCTGAGTCTGGTTCTGCCGGAGGTTTTTCCTGTTAAAGGGAGTTTCCTTTTGACAGTCGCCTGGTGCTGGATCAGTAGGGAGGAATTGAAAAACTTTATATCAATAGGACTAGTATGGAGTTGAATTATATTTTTGGATTGCCTTTAAGGCTGAATTAAAATTAATTCTCTATTTTGTTTAGCACTTTGTAACATTGCTTAGAAAAGTTCTATATTAATATAGTTGTGACGATGGTGATGAAATTCAATTCAATTTTATTTATAAAGCGTCTATTACAACAGAAGTTGTCTCTAGGATCTTTCCAGAGACCAGAACATGAACATAAACCCCCGAGAAATTATTACATAAACAATGGCAGGTAAAAACTCCCCTAGTGGGAGAAAAGCCTTAAGCCAAACAATGGCAAGAAAAACTCCCCTTTAGGAGGGAAGAAACCTGGACCAGGACCTGGATCATAAGGGGGAAGAAACCTGGACCAGGACCTGAATCACAAGGGGGGAGAAACCTGGACCAGGACCTGGATCATAAGGGGGAAACTCCTGCTGAAGACCAGCTGGACAGAGCATGAAAAGAGAAAACAGACAGAGAGAATGAAGAACAGGGAAAGGAGAGACACAGACACAATGGCTAACGGGTGCAGTACAGGGATGACTATATAAACAGATGTAGACAGCAGACACTGAGGTGGTCGGAGGGGGGGGCTGCAGGCCAGGACGTCAGCAAGCATATAGCAGACATCCACACAGACAGGTGGAAGCAGCAGTCAGTATCAGAGGGGAGGACTGCAGGTCAGCATGCAGCTCCTGAAGCTCTGGCCTGCAAACATGCACAAAAGAGAAATGGAAGGGGGCAGACCAGCACAACAAACTACAAAAACAATGGACAACAATGATGGTTATGAAATACTTATAATTAATAACTGAGAAAGGAAAGAGAAGAAGAGGAGAGAAGGAGGGGTGATGGGCACCGCTCAGTGGATCATGTTGGTGTCCCCCTGCAGCGTAGCTCTATATTGGGTATCAGAGCTTACACATCTGTACCTTTCAGCTCCATAAAAAAATATTGATTCCAGGTATTCCTAGATGATGTGCAATGGATGCCTAATATCCACAAGATCAACAAGGATGTATGCATTTGTTCTGAGGTAAATCAAAGCAACAATGCTTTTCTAATGTTACCAAGAGTTATTGAACTGCAATCGTTATGCACCAACACAGCCTTTGCCTTGGATAAGTAAACTAGTTAGCTAAAGTTAATTGGCACTAGTGTTGTGAGTTTACCTCATGTTATTGATCTGCCAAAAACTGTAAGCAAAGTCATCATTTTAAAACTAGTCCTAGGTAGCTCGCGGTATCATCTTCATAAGTCCAGATCTGGTGCTAGACAGCTGCTAGTAGATCTGAGGTTATGTGGTACCATAACTGTGCTACTTGCTGTGTGGAATAAGATATGCAATACATACAGGAGAGCTGAAATCAATTCTTTCTGAACAGTGTTATCCTGGCTGTTGTCATTGGCGGTCGGCCATTATTTGCTGTTAGTGTTTTTTAGTTCAAAGGCAACTGAGCTGCAGAAACACATATAGGGTTAGCTCCCCCTCCCTCCCCTTCCAGCACTCCCTAGAAAACTCATCCCATCATGAATTCTCCCAAGCCGGTCTTCCCCTTGCCCACCAAATGTGCATGAGCACAAACCCACCATCTGTCAGTGATTGGCTGGAGAAATGTTTGCTGGCTCTGAGGAGGAGGCTGCTTGCTCTGTTTTCTTCCACTTCACAGAGGAAGGGCTGTGCACAAAGACTGTTTTTTTTACAGTGTACTCAAAAGATTAGTATCACATTAAGTATCAAGATTAGTATCACATTAAGTCACATTCAGTATTCACTGAATGTGACTTAAAGAGCAGGTAAAGAGAGAATTAATTGCAGTTAAATAACATTTTATTTATATAGCTTCTATTAAGACAAAAGTTGTCTCTAGGATCTTTCCAGAGACCAGAACATAAATCCCCGAGCAATTATTACTAGAGGTTTACTAACACTAACTAGAGGTTTACTAAACACTAACTAGAGGTTTACTAACACTAACTAGAGGTTTACTAAACACTAACTACTAACACTAACTAGAGGTTTACTAACACTAACTAGAGGTATACTAACACTAACTAGAGGTTTACTAAATACTAACTAGAGGTTTACTAAACACTAACTAGAGGTTTACTAAACACTAACTAGAGGTTTACTAAACACTAACTAGAGGTTTACTAACACTAACTAGAGGTTTACTAAATACTAACTAGAGGTTTACTAAACACTAACTAGAGGTTTACTAAACACTAACTAGAGGTTTACTAACACTAACTAGAAGTTTACTAAACACCAACTACATGTTTACTAACACTAACTAGAGGTTTACTAACACTAACCAGAGGTTTATTAACACTAACTAGAGGTTTACTAACACTAACTAGAGGTTTACTAACACTAACTAGAGGTTTACTGACACTAACTACAGGTTTACTAACACTAACCAGAGGTTTATTAACACTAACTAGAGGTTTACTAACACTAACTAGAGGTTTACTAACACTAACTAGAGGTTTACTAACACTAACTAGAGGTTTACTAACACTAACTAGAGGTTTAATAACACTAACTAGAGGTTTACTAACACTAACTAGAGGTTTACTAAACACTAACTAGAGGTTTACTAACACTAACTAGAGGTTTACTAAACACTAACTAGAGGTTTTAACACTAACTAGAGGTTTAGTAACACTAACTAGAGGTTTACTAAACACTAACTAGAGGTTTACTAACACTAAGAAGAGGTTTACTAAACACTAACTAGAGGTTTACTAAACACTAACTAGAGGTTTATTAAACACTAACTAGAGGTTTACTAAACACTAACTAGAGGTTTACTAAACACTAACTAGAGGTTTACTAACACTAACTAGAGGTTTACTAACACTAACTAGAGGTTTACTAACACTAACTAGAGGTTTATTAACACTAAATAGAGCTTTACTAACAGTAACTAGAGGTTTACTAACACTAACTAGAGGTTTACTAACACTAACTAGAGGCTTTACTAACACGAACTAGATGTTTACTAACACTAACTAGAGGTTTACTAAACAGAAAGGTTTTAGTTTGGTTTTAATGGTGGAGGTGGTGTCAGCCTCCTGAACCCAAACTGGAAGTTGGTTCCTTGGTATTGGGTTAGAAATCATACAGAATCACTTACACATACATAAATGATACAATGAGACTGTTTTTTCTTCAACAGTGCAAAAACCACCATGTTAGGTTAATCTGTGATTCTGAGTCACCCACGCAGGAATGAGTTTGTAGGTTGTATGTTTCTGTGTGACCCGGCGATGAACTGGAAACCATGAATAGGATTAAGGAAGGCATGGAAAATGAATGAATCAACAGCTGCTGAAACAATAGCTTGTTGAGCGTAACATATCAGTTGAGACACATGTGGGGCAGTATGGTGCCTTAGTGGTTTGCACTGTTGCCTCACAACAAGAAGGTTCCTGGTTTGACTCCCAGCAGGGGCCTCACCCATTGTCATCCCACAGCTCAATCATGTATGTTCATGTTATTGAACTGCCATTGCTATATGAAAATTAATGCAATTAATTATGAGTGTCAAAATGCGCGAGCATCTTAAATGTGTCCCATTGAGGGACCCATAGACCACTTGGCAGTGGCAGGTCACTTCCCTTCTGCTGCTAGTCAAACTAACAAAGCAGGTGACAGACCTGGACGACTCAGGGGAGACTCAGCAAATCTTTGCTGGGCCTTTGAACGGCAAGTTTATGTATAAAAAGAAAGAAGACGGGACTATCAACAAGAACGCGGTGATTTGTACATTTTGTAAAAAAATATTTTCCTATCACCAGAGCTGCTCCAGCCTGAATTATCTTTTAAACACTAAACATGTCCGGACACCGGACACCTCTGTCATGGTCTGAGGGGTCTGTATCACCTTCACTGGCACTATGTAACTTTGAGGGGCATGGTAGGAACCCTGCCACACTACTGGTAAAGCACTACCGCTTTTGTCCAAAGGAGACGCCAAACTCAACAAAAGCTGAAAGTTACGTTGTGCTGCTTTAAGTGCCTATTTGAGACTCAGCTGTATTTTATGTCTGAATTTTATTTATTTAACTGTATTTGTATTGCATTTTTGAATAATGCACCTGGCCTAATTTGTTTGTTGATGTGTTTGAGCTTTTTCTTTTGAATTTTTCTTTTGAATTTCATTTATGAAACACACTTCAAAAATGTGGATTTCAAATCTTCTCTTCGTAGTGCGTTCAATTGATCAGTCATGCACTGCAATTTTGCAATGTCCTAGAATTCAAATTATTTATTTGGGGTCCTTTAGCAGATATGAGATCAAAATGTGATTAATTAGATTAATTAATTATAAATCCTGTAAATCCTGTTTTTTTTTTAATCGCCTGACAGCACTAGATGTATGTATGTCCTGTATGTGTTTGATTGAAGAATCTCAATTGTGCATAGGTGTGAAAAGGGTGGCTATCTATATGTGGTCCTTCAATGGACTGGCAACCTGTCCAGGGCGTATCCTTGCCTTTTACCTAGAAATCTGGCATCCTGAGCAGGGGTTAGTAGGTATAGATGGATTGAGACACAGTTGTTTACCACAGGGGGAGTAATGTTCACCCAGCTCTGAGTTATATCTTACAGCGGCCCATTCCACACAACTGATTTAGTGGGAAAATCCACATCCGCGTCCATATATCTCTGCCTACATGATGATGATGAAACATTCCCAGTCATTCATTAAGTTATAAAATCCCACTAAAAGATAAGTAGTAAACCTAAAATAAAATACAATAAATCCCAGAACTGAAATACAAAACAAACACTTTAAATCATACTTGTTACAATCATAAACCCAAGGAAACAGTTGTGCACTCACAACCGCGTACTAACTACTAAACAAAAAAGCTTGCTGAGTCCCTGCTTGAACGCAGCGCTGGTGTGGCTCCAGGGGGCTGGTGTGGCTCCAGGGGGCTGGATGCTCGGGCTGCAGCGTCTCAGCGCTGGTGTGGCTCAGACACCCAGAGCAGGACAGGGAGCCAACACAGGCCTTATGCCGGCCAACATCTGCACGACCGAATACAGAGGGGTGTGGAGTGTCTGCACGACCTACAGCCAGATAACCAGATAAAAGTATGCGCCAATTGCCACTGCTACGCAACTCTAACCCTGGATTCACACTGAAAGTGTCAAAAATCGCCTGTGGAGGCTCAGGACTCCTGCATCACTGCTTGCCAAAGTCTGTCGACGCCTGCAGTGGGCGGGGCTTTCAAGCTGCACTGCAGAACTGGAGGGAAAAAATTGCATATAGCCTACACATATCTATGTATAGCGACACATCTTCAGTTTCCTATTTCACCATGGATCACACTTTGGGAAGCCTTCTTTATATTTTGGCATTATTTCCACGTAGATAAGAGTGAGTTTGATGCTCCTTAACCAGGTTGGTCTTGGATCAACAGCAACCATCATCGTTGGTCCCGGTGAAGCTGCAGTCTGACCACATATAGATATTTTGCGTTGTATCGATGTAGCAAATAAAACCGTTCGGACCATCCAGCTCCTCACCCATCAGTTACGTGTTTCACATGAGCAGTTCAGGTAAAAATGGCAGTCAAATCAGCAAAAATTTCACTTTGCTGGATTAAATATATTAATTCCTGATAAAATAAATTTGTTAGTGCACAGCTCTGCTCATGTATGCATGTGAATGAGTGTACGTTTGTGTGAACATGAAAGTACAATCTGCATTGAGGCTTCTTGCTTCGGGAATCCCGGTCTGTGATTGGACGCTGCCTCGGCGTCGCTGCTGCTCATTTACATAAAGTTGAGATTTTTCAACTTCAAATTGACGCTCTGGACGCCTCCAACACCTCCGTGGCCTCCAACACCTCCGTGGCCTCCAACGCCTCCGTAGCCTCCGACATCTCTCGCAGTGCTTTCATAGACAATGAATGGCAACCGGACGCCTATGACGCCTGTGACGCTTTCAGTGTGAATCCAGGGTAAGGGTTCCTCCCTTTTATACCCGATGTTACGAAAGTGAATGCTGTTATGTGAAGAGCAGAGCTATAGGGGAAAGACGCTTACCCTGCTACACAAAGAACACTGAAGCATTTTCACATGCAGCTCAGCAGCCTCACCAAAACGAGGATGAAACAGTCGTGGATCATTTAAACACAAGGGAAGACACCTCGTCTGCAGTGAAGCCATCTAGCAACAGCGCCAAACAACCACATCACAAGAATTTTTAATGGGGGGGGTTCATAAAAAAGCCTCACTGGAATTTGTCAAAGGAGAAGGAGAAGGCACATTGTTATTAATTGTTCAGTTAATTAGTATACATTATTACTTTGGTCAGTTTTAGGTTATTTCTGTGGCCGCTGTGGGTTTCTCTTTACTTGAAAGGCACCAACCAATTTGCTCACACTGTGCAACTCTAGATTCCTTGCTCTTTCTAACCCACCTGTTCTTCATCAGGGAAAATGATCAACTAATCCTTATGTTGTACAGTGTGACTCATATGTTTAAATACATTACAGTAATTCATTTTCATAAAAGATTGATAATATTTCATGATAAATAACAATAAAACCGGACCCACCTCAGACCTACCTTTATCTGTGTCTGGATGTCAGCAACGGGGACGGACTACGGTGTGTTATTCATATCAATTTATTAGCCTAGAGAAGTCCTTCAATCAGTTGAGTGAAATTGAGATTGACTCACTTTTGGAGCCAGCCTCCAGCGGACAGTTGAGGAACTGCAATGAATTTTAAGACTTCAACCTGGAAGTTAGATGACTGGCACTTAGATGATTGGTACTTAGGGTGCTTTCACACCTGTCCCGTTTGGAGCAGTTGTTCCGAAACAGGGAGCGTTTCCCCCTAAAGATTGGTTAATTTGGTATATGTGAACACAGCAATCGCGCTTGGATGCGGGACAAAACAAGCGAGCCAAGATCTCCTAGGAGAGGTGGTCTCGGCTCGCTTCCATTCCAGACTTGGAGCGGTTCGTTTGCAGTGAGAACATAATCCACACAGCAACCCACACAACTCACTCATAAGCTGCTTTCACATAGAGCGCGGTTTGCACCGCGCCCACCGCTGGGTAGGGCGCAGAGTCGGCGCAGAGTTGGCTAAGCCTCCACCACCTTCTCTCCTATTGGACACAACTTTCTCTCTTCTCCCTTCTCTCTCTTCTCCTTTCTCTCCTATTGGATGTGCCGAGATGTCGTCACAGCGCGGCACAGTGAAATTAAAAAATTTTCAATTAGGCAGGCAGGCGCAGTGCAACGCCGCGGCAGACGCCCTCTTGCGCGCCACCGAGCTCGGCGGTGTTAGACTCGAGGGAAGGAGGGTGGACCCAAATGCAGGACAATACGAGCAAGGTTCAGGTATAACAAAGCTTATTTAACAAAAGGCGCTCCACAAGAGGGAAGGAAGACAAACACAAAATCACAGACTGAAAAAACGCGGCTGGAAAGTCCAACTAAAAGCGTAGACCGGAGGGAAACTCACGGCTGGAAAATCCAGCAAAGGGCGCAGACCGGAGGGAAACTCACGAATGGAAAATCCAACAAAAAGGCGCAGACCGGAGGGAAACTCAAGGCTGGAAAATCCAACAAAGGGCGCAGACCGGAGGGAACTCACGGCTGGAAAAAGTAATCCAAAGGACCCAGGAAGGGAAGGTCCACGAACGGGAAACTATGGAAGACCAGGAAAACAGGCAGAGTACAGGGCTCTGAGCTGGAGAGAATCATCCGACACCACAGCTTGTGGGAGGCAAGCTTAAGAGCAGACTGGGTGACGAGGCTGAGTGGTGTCAGGTGTGGGGACGATGATTGGGATCAGCTGTGGTGCTCTGGCCAAGCTTGACCAGGCTTTGGCTCCCTCAGGTGGAGGAAGGGTGTGCCAAACCCTAACAGGCGGCGCGCAAGAGGTCGCCGCAGTAGCACATACACAATGAATGGGATCGCCGGCGGAGGTCTGCGCTTTGCGCCCTCTATGTGGAAGGGGCTTTATAACCATTGTTGTTTTTCCCGGGGTACGGAAGAGGAAACTCCTTCCGCGTTCATTTCTGACCAATGAGACAACAGTTGGTTCTCGCATGGTCATTTGTTAACAGCTTTGAACCGCTACAGATGGTTGCCTTGTGAACACAAATGCCACAAACGAAAAACGAAAAGAAATGAGCCACAGGTCTGAAAGCTCCCTGAGACGACTGGCGAGTCCTGCTGGACCTTTAGAGACTGCAATGAAGCACCTGAGTCATGAAAAATACTGATAATACATAAGAGTCTATGGCAAAGGGTTTGTGCAATTTTGGACCTGGCTGAAATCTCCCCAGAAGGGGCTGGACCAATTGGGGCCATGGCTGTATGCTGATTGGACAATAACACACAGAGGGAGCCAAAACTGAGCTTTTAGAAAAAATGCTTTTCCTCATGGTGGTGCGTTCGTCTGGTCGCCCTCATCAGTGAACCATCTTGATTTGCTTCTTAGTACCTTCAGTACCTTGGCTGCAAAACCTCCTCCACATGGTGCCCTTGACAACTATTTCCATGCCTTCCTTAAACAATGGTTGTAAAATAGCCTGGGAGCATCAATTGCTCATCAGTTGAAACCAAAACCTTTGTTTAATGACCCTTTTCCACTAGTACCTACTCAGCTCGACTCGCCTCGGTTTGGTTCTTTTCCACTAGGGGTCTAACGTGCCGAGTAGCTACTTTTTCTGTAACTACTCTGCTGAGGTTCTAAGCTGCTGAGTTGGCTGTATCTGACATCATCACACTACAGGCCACCGATTGGTCAGGGGGTTGGAGTCAGACGTCTGAGTCAGGATGTGACATCAACGAAAGAGAGACTCTGACGGCTTCTTGTTAATTTTTTTCAACCAGCAATGACAGCTAAAGTCTGTTTCATGATCCAACTCTGAGGTGCAGATGTTCATAAACCTGGTGGATGAGGAGAGAATTAAAAAGGGATGTAGACGGTGATAAGGAACGACCAGATCCATCAGGAGCTCTGTCTCTTCATAGCTGCTTACGGCTCCCAACGATCTTTTTAACAGCACCGAGACAAACAAACAAACAAAAAAGCGTTGCTGCTTGAAGCTTCTCTCACTCTCATTTTTTAACTTGATATCGAATACAAGCCACAGACCCAGCAGCACATCTATCATCTCCTCCAGGTTCTACATCTTTAGCGTTAATCTTTAGTCTTCTTCGTTTAGATCACACAATCAAATACGTCATAGCAGTTTCACTCCAACCTCCTACTTCTCATCTGGGTATTGAAAAGAAACGAGGGCAAGGCGAGTCGAGTCGGGCTGAGTAGGTACTAGTGTAAACGCGCCATAAGACCCTCACACCCACACCTACACTCCCCTTCACACTTAGCACATGACAACAGAGCGCAGCCTGTTACCTCTGCACCCGTGTCTGACCTTTCCTCCATGGATGAATAAGCTCCCAGTGCAGTCACTGATACCTCCTCGGTTTGAGTTGGGCTATATATACAAATATGAGCACCTGCCTCTTGAGTGTTTGGACAGTCTTAAATGTGGGTCTTAAACTAAAATCCTAAACCAACTTGGAAATGTCCTAAACTTTCACAACCTTCAACAGGTCACCGGGTGTGAAAGATAGGACGCAAGAAACTATCATGTGATTTTACCTCTTCAGAAACACAACAACAGTTTTTTTAATCGCCATGTTCTGCATGCTCTCTCCAACGGCCAAAAAATACGTCCTGCAAGAGAAGAGAAGAAAAGAGAAAAGAAGAGAAGAGAAGAGAAGGATTGTCTTAATCCAGTCTTCCTCTGGTAGAAAGGCTTTGTGCTGTGACTGAAGTCAGCTGATGGTTATGTACAGAGGGCTAATTGAGCTTTGGTTTGTCTTTTCAGGTTAAAGCAAGTGTTTGATCTTCAGTAAGCTTCTTACTTAACTGTCACGCTTCGTTGCAAACACGATGGAGGCTCCTAGTCATCTGAACCAGAGGGACCACCTGCGCTTTATTTTTCTTAGTGTATTAATGGGATGAGTTTTTTTTTTAAACAACTTTATAAGATAGCATCCACATATATCTGTTGAAATCAGGAAACATAATAAAGATACCAGTCAGTGCTGGCCTTTTCCCTTCATCTTGTTTTGACATAGTTTACAGTTAACTTTAGCTTTGAAAAACCTTTAAATGCCAAAGTCAGGGAAAGCAGACAAACACAAGACTGACAGCCGTTCACTGTGCAAAATAGATCGATCATACTTCATGTATCAAATTCATTTTCCATGGACAGTGAAGAGGCGTGGTCACCACTGATGCAAAACATTTCACTCTATGCAAATCCATGTGTTCAGCATGTCCCGTCAATGTAGACATTGTTTTCATCTGTCATTGAAATCAATAGACAACATTTTGGAAAGATATTTGGTTTCTTCTTAATCTGGTGGTACTTTCAGAACTGAGCATCGGAAACCTTGTTTCTGTCACACCGTGGTGAGGTTGTCTTGTCTTGGGTTTGTTTTGTCCTGTCATTTCCTGTTTTATTTTGAAAAGTAATTTTCCTCTGGTTTCAGGTCCCTTGTCCTTCCTCATGTGTCTCATTCTGATGTCCCTAAGTGTTTCCACCTGTCCCCTATTTCCCTCCATGTGTTTAAATAGTCTGTGTTCCCCTTGTCTTGTGCCAGAGTGTCTTCGTCCTTGTCCTGCACCAGAGCCTTGGTCCATGTCCACAGCCGTAGTAACTGCCATAGTAAAGGCTGAATTATGGTTCTGCGTTAAACCTACGCCATAGGGTACGCGGCTAAGCGGGAGTCTCTCCGTAGCCTACGGCATAGCCTGACCTGCACCTCCCAAAAAATGTAACGACCCAACGGAGACTGAGAAAGCTGATTGGTTTGCTTGGTAGCAATGCATTTCCGGTTTCGGTTCGTGAAGCAGTGGTGAACTTTCAGCCTCTCTTTACTTTGTGTGTGTGTGATTTATTTTTTATTTTTTTGGGTTGTTTTGGTTTTTTGCACAATAGTTGTCCTTATCTCTTTGATTCACTCTGACCAGAAAATCCGGAAGCTAAACAAAGTATCAACTAGCGCTCTGGGGGGGTATTGCACCGCGGAGAAATGGAGTGACGGGGAAGTCCGAAGGTTCGCGACGGCTGTGTGCCATCGGCATAGCAGTGGTAGAAGAATCCATGAGAGCTGATGATTTCACCTAGTGCAGAGGTGTATAGTGAAAAGAGAAGAGGGCCCAGCACCGATCCTTGTGGCACCCCTGTTGCCAGCTCATGCGATCTGGACACTCGTCCTTGCCATGATACTCTGAAGGATCTTCCTGCGAGGTAAGACATGAACAACAGGAGGACAGATCCTGAAATGCCAAGCGTTGACAATGAGGAGAGGAGGATGTGGTGGTTGACCGTGTGGAAGGCAGCAGACAGGTCAAGCAGTATGAGGACTGAGGACAGACCAGCAGATCAACAGATTTTCAAACAGTTTGGTTTCTTATGAACGTCAGAGATGTAGTTATGACACTGCATACTTGTGAATAATTATATATATACACATATATACATATATATATATAGCCACACCAGCGCTGAGACGCTGCGGCCCGAGCATCCAGCCCCCTGGAGCCACACCAGCCCCCTGGAGCCACACCAGCGCTGCGTTCAAGCAGGGACTCAGCAAGCTTTTTTGTTTAGTAGTTAGTACGCGGTTGTGAGTGCACAACTGTTTCCTTGGGTTTATGATTGTATAATTATATATATATATATATATACACACACACGTTATAATGTCATGATATAAATACATCATAATGTAATAATATATAAACATGTTATAATGTCATATAAATACACACATGTTATAATATATAACCATGTTATAATGTCATATAAATACATGTTATAATGTGTATGGTAATTATATATATATATATATATATATATGTATATATGTTATAATGTAAATATAAATATTACTAAGAATACTATAGAAATATTGATTTAATATTAATACCATGTCATAGCTATCTGTTTCTGGTTATTTTCATATAAAAGTATGTTTTTCAATGTTTATAATTATTCAAGTATGCAGTGTCATAACTACATCTCTGATGTTCATAACAAAACAAACAGTTTGAAAATCTATTGAGAATTGAGCAAGTTAAGGTTGTTTTGCAGCACAGGCACCATTAAAGGTATTCTCCCTGATGTGGAAGAGCTAGCAAGAATTTTGAAAGAGGCACTTCTAAGCCATTCGGTCCGAATGAAACGGATTGGTCCAGGACCAGAGGCTTGGCAGGAAGGGAAAGAACCAATCAGATGCCTTCATTTTAAACCACGCCCCCCCGCCCTGTCCCATACGCGCACTCGCTTCCAGCCCCCCCCCCGTGTCCACTTCCCACGGGTCCTCCTGGGCTCACAGTGTCCCAGTGTAACCCCCCTCCCTCCCCTCTGCCACGGACCCCCAGTAGTTATTTCCAGAGCGGGTCGGTCCCATTGTGTGTGTGAGAGCGGGGAGCAGAGCCGTTAGTCCGCTGCTGCTGCTGCTGCTGCAGGACTCTCTGCCCAGCAGCAGCCCGCGGGGACACGTGAACAACCGCAGCAGCCGTGAAGAGCAGCAGCAGCTCCGGCTCGGAAGCAGTATGGGGGTCCGTGGGGATGTAGGCGTCTCCATCACGGCGAGAGCGGAGAGCGCCGGTGCGGCTGGCAGAGCGCTGCGGTGCCGTGCAGGCTCTGTTGCCACAGCTACGCCATAGGGTACGCTGTAGCCTACGCCGTAGGGTACGCCGTAGGCTACGTCGTAGCCGTGGCTCTAGAGACTGCACGGCACCGCAGCGCTCCGCCAGCCGCACCGGCATTCGCCGGGATGGAGACGCCGGTGGGCAGGATGCACGTTTGGGTGGGCACAGCCCCCCCCTGCCCCCCCTAAAACCGGCCTCGCTTACAGGTGAATGAGACATGGGGTAGTTTTGCTGTAAATGTGCTGTCCAAAATGTTTAAAAATGCACGTTCGTGTTTGTGGGGGCGTGGCTTTGGACGGAGCGCTCGTGGGTGGGGGCTGGGGGGCGGGGCTTAGAGGAGGCGCCACTTTCAAATCTTGCTTCAAAGTTGCATAGAATAACTTTAAACACAATGTTATGAGTGAGCGAGCTCTCCTGTGGCAAGATGGCCGCCGTGTGACGACGTCGCAGCAGCGCGGACGAGTCATCCAGCCTTTATATATGTCTATGCTCAGCAGTATGAGGACTGAGGACAGACCAGCAGATCTGGCAATCCGTAGTGACTCAGTAAATGAGGACTGAGGACAGACCAGCAGATCTGGCAACCCGTAGTGACTCAGTAACGGACAGAAGAGCAGTTTTGGTTGAGTGGCCTAAAGCCAGACTGATCGTACAGGCAGTTGTCGTGAAGGAACTGTGAGACCTGACTGAAGACGGCTCGTTCTAGAAGTTTAGACGTGAATCGGAGCAGTGAGACCGTTTTTTTCGGTAGTTTTCAACCTGGGCAGGGTTGAGTGTGGTTTTTTTCAGCAGTGGGGTGACCCGAGCTTTTTTGAAGGCAGAGGGAAAGACACCAGATTTAAGAGAGGAGTTGATCATGTGGATTATTGCAGGTTTGATGGAAGGTAAAATGCTCTGCAGGATGTCGGTAAGAACAGGATCAAGAAGACAGGTCGTTGCTCTGCTGGAGCTTGTTCTCTAACTTCCTCCATCCTTTTTGTGGTATGATTCCTTCCTGTTGCGCCATCACATGGTCATTAAGTATATTTACGGTTGTCTCAGGCTTCAAAGCTGATGGAAATGTTAATATAACTTAAGATGAATCCATCCAGGAGAAAAAATGAAAAAAGACCAGTCTATCCTTCTGGATGGAGAGGACCTAAATAATAACTGTCCAAGTGCATATCATAATACTAGTCTTTTCTCATTGGAATTCAGTTAGAACGCCCTTCAAAGTTGGCAAAGCTTACATCATTTATAAACAATGTTAACAACCTTATGAACTCACTTACAGTATAAGACAGCTAACTTCAGTCAAAAACAGGCGTCAACAAGATATATAACTGAGTTAATGATTTAACATGAAAGAGATTTATCATAAATTAGTTTAAATGATTGCTTAAATCTATCTGATCTGATTTTTTTTGTCCCTTTTTTTATATCCGTGTTGTTTTCAAATATTTTAAATTAGTTTAAACCATGACAGCCTAACTAAAAGGAAGTTGACTCAAAGGAAAGTAAGTACTGATACTGAAAGTTTCAGTATCTAATTCACTTTATCACAGCAACTCTGTTCATGTCGTGCAGTCTTTCTGTGGTAGGGCTGCAATTTTCCTGTGGCGGAAAGGCTCTCCCAACAGGAAAGGGAACATGTATTTCCTAAGCTGGGGAAAATGTTTGTTTTGGGTGGATCATCTGTTCATGATGAAACACACAGTACTGGAAAATGTGTTGCGAACCGAAGGTGGAGTCAGCAAAGTAAGTAGATGATCTCCAAGCGTTTTAATGCTTACAGCTTTTCCTTTTTTTTCCAGATGGAGATCACACAGATCACAATAATAATTTTCACATCATTAAACCTCAGTAAAGTCCTCGTAAAAATCGTGTAATCTTTCTTTTCACTTAACCCTTGTGCTGTCTTCGGGTCAAGGAAGGAGGTAGAGAAGAAGGGAGGAAAGAAGGAAGGAAGGAAGGAAGGAAGGAAGGAAGGAAGGAAGGAAGGAAGGAAGGAAGGAAGGAAGGAAGGAAGGAAGGAAGGAAGGAAGGAAGGAAGGAAGGAAGGAAGGAAGGAAGGGAGAAAAGAAGGATGGAAGGATGGAAGGAAGGGAGAAAATAAGGGAGGATGGGAGAAAAGGAAGGGAGAAAAGAAGGAAGGAAGGAAGGAAGGAATGAAGGAAGGAAGGAAGGAGAGAGCAGGAGGAAAGAAGGAAGGAAGGAAGTAAGGAAGGGAGAAAACAAGGAAAGAAGGAAGGAGAGAGCAGGAGGAAGGAAGGAAGGAGGGGAGGAAGGAAGGAAGGAAGGAAGGAAGGAAGGAAGGAAGGAAGGAAGGAAGGAAGGAAGGAAGGAAGGAAGGAAGGAAGGAATAAAAGAAGGATGGAAGGAAGGGAGAAAATAAGGGAGGAAGGGAGAAAAGAAGGAAGGAAGGAAGGAAGGAAGGAAGGAAGGAAGGAAGGAAGGAAGGAAGGAAGGAAGGAAGGAAGGAAGGAAGGAGAGAGCAGGAGGAAAGAAGGAAGGAAGGAAGGAAGTAAGGAAGGGAGAAAACAAGGAAAGAAGGAAGGAGAGAGCAGGAGGAAGGAAGGAGGGAAGGAAGGAAGGAAGGAAGGAAGGAAGGAAGGAAGGAAGGAAGGAAGGAAGGAAGGAAGGAAGGAAGGAAGGAAGGAAGGAAGGAAGGAAGGAAGGAAGGAAGGAAGGAAGGGAGAAAAGAAGGATGGAAGGAAGGGAGAAAATAAGGGAGGATGGGAGAAAAGGAAGGGAGAAAAGAAGGAAGGAAGGAAGGAAGGAAGGAAGGAAGGAAGGAAGGAAGGAAGGAAGGAAGGAAGGAAGGAAGGAAGGAAGGAAGGAAGGAAGGAAGGAAGGAAGGAAGGACGAAGGATAGAGCAGGAGGAAAGAAGGAACGAAGGGAGAAAAGAAGGAAGGGAGGGAGAAAAGAAGGATGGAAGGAAGGGAGAAAATAAGGGAGGATGGGAGAAAAGGAAGGGAGAAAAGAAGGAAGGAAGGAAGGAAGGAAGGAAGGAAGGAAGGAAGGAAGGAAGGAAGGAAGGAAGGAAGGAAGGAAGGAAGGAAGGAAGGAAGGAAGGAAGGAGAGAGCAGGAGGAAAGAAGGAAGGAAGTAAGGAAGGGAGAAAACAAGGAAAGAAGGAAGGAGAGAGCAGGAGGAAGGAAGGAAGGAAGGAAGGAAGGAAGGAAGGAAGGAAGGAAGGAAGGAAGGAAGGAAGGAAGGAAGGAAGGAAGGAAGGAAGGAAGGAAGGGAGAAAAGAAGGATGGAAGGAAGGGAGAAAATAAGGGAGGATGGGAGAAAAGGAAGGGAGAAAAGAAGGAAGGAAGGAAGGAAGGAAGGAATGAAGGAAGGAAGGAAGGAGAGAGCAGGAGGAAAGAAGGAAGGAGAGAGCAGAAGGAAGGAAGGAAGGAAGGAAGGAAGGAAGGAAGGAAGGAAGGAAGGAAGGAAGGAAGGAAGGAAGGAAGGAAGGAAGGAAGGAAGGAAGGAGAGAGTAGGAGGAAAGAAGGACAGGAGAATTTTAGGTCATTTTGACCAATAATGAGCTTTGCACTGTATGGTAATCTTCATTGTACATGCTCTTCCTATCAGAGCATCAGCTGCATCTTTGTCTTCCCACAGAAACACAGTCATTGTTACAGATAGAGTTGAATTTACTTGTTGAGTGGGTCCTTCCTAGGGAGTTTCATGGACTTTTCTTGTGTTGATAGGCCTAATTGTTCCATTAGAAGTTAACACTGCATCAGTGCACATTTGAGGGAGACAGAGAGTAGGCGCCTGATTCAAATGATTGTAATTCCTCAGAACTATAAAGGAGACTTACTGCAAGATGCCTCGATATAATTTATCTTGAACGCAGTCTGAAGGGTCTTAGCAAACGTTTGACAAGTTTAAACTTAGTTTCAATTTCCCAGAAACACAGATGGTAATCAGGTTTTCCAAAGAGGGATATTTTGTAATGTGCATTCTTAGGCCTAAGAGTGTATTGCTAAACAGACGTGACAAAAAGCCAAGTTCTCTGACCGTGAGCTCATCTCAGATGCTCAGACACACGATGAACATGTTCTCTACGGTCAGATGAGTCTATGTTTCAGCTTAAATATAAAGATGAAAAAAGAAGAAAGACATTTGGCCTCATTCTTGAAACTTTTGTAAATCTGTCCGTAGATTTGTACATAAATCACCCTGTTAAAAACCTATGAAACTCAGATTTTATTGTAAATATGTGTGTACGTTTATGAATGCTGGTGAACACAATCAGGTCGTGTCATCCTCAACCTCAAATACATATTATTAGGGCCCGAGCACTTACAGTGCGAAGGCCCTATTGTATCTGTAGGAATTTTTTTTCTTTATCCTTCTGACGAAAGGAGGGCCTTTTTTCCCCCTAAACGTGCCCCAAAAGGCACCAAATTTTGCACGCAAGTCAGGCCTGGCGAAATATTTGATATTTAATGGTTTGCATTAATGGGCGTGGCCTAACGGCTCAATGGCGCCCCCCGGAAAACTTTGTGCCTCAAGCCCCACAATACGGTTTGACATATATGCACGAAAATCGGTACACACCTGTATCATGTCCCAACTTAAAGAAAGGTCTCTTGGCGACATGGCCGAAACCTAACAGGAAGTCGGCCATTTTGAATTAATCATGTAATTTTGGCGCAATTTATGACATTTCATCAGCCGTTAATTTGGCCCGAACCGTAACGTGCACCCAGGTGTGTTATACATCAAAATGTGCGTCTCCATCCTGCGACGACGCGCATTACTTTTCTCAGTAAAAACGCGTTACCGTGGCGACGATAGATGCCAAAAAGCGCGCCCCCCCTTCATCTGGTTGGTCCATATTTGATAGTACCTACTTTCTGCCATAACTTTTGAATGGTGTGATATAAAGAGTCATGGGTGGTGTCATCTGACTCGGTTTTGAGTACTTGACCTTCATTGGTGCAAATTAGCCCCGCCCCTTTTTCTGATTGGTCGATATGTGATAGTTCTGATTTTCTGCAATAACTTTTGAATGGTTATATATAGAGAGTCGTGGGTGGTGTCATCCGCTAAATGTCTAGGCCTGAAGAATCTACATCAAGTCATACAATCTTCCACTGCAGCCTGAACGTGCACAAGGGTGCGAGGGCCCGTTCATCGCTGCTTGCAGCTTTAATTAGTATTATTACCTGCCACATGTTATAATGTCGCACACATACCAAATGCTGACAGAGAGACAGTGAGAGAAATTTTCTACGCTTAAACAAATCAACTTAAGTGGAGCAAACAACATGGAGATGTTATCTTCCTCTGATAGTAGGCCAGGAGTGTGACAGGGACTGGAGAAGAAACTGGAAAAAGGTGACTAATGCAGGTAATGCCTTGTCTTCTGTCTAACGAAGCATTCAAGAGGTGATGTGAAAATGGATTGATATAACTATGGATGCGAAGAAAGAAAAACAAATGTCTCTACATGGACAAAAATGTTCTGCAGACAACTGAGGTGCCATTATAACTGGAGAGACATGTTTATTAGGAATATCTGATGAAGAGATGTCTCCAAAGGACTCAACAAACTCCAAAATAGACTTATACCTTTTCTATGAATTGTTATATCACTCTGAATTATGGCACCCAGGTAATGTTTTGCTTTTAAAAGACGTTTTAATAAACGAGCGGTGGGAATAAAAAGGGTGAAGGATCCTGTAGAGGTCTGAAAGATCTCCTGTAGGTCTGAGGGATCTCCTATAGAGGTCTGAAGGATCTGTAGAGGTCTGAAGGATCTCCTGTAGAGGTCTGAAGGATCTGTAGAGGTCTGAAGGGTCTCCTGTAGAGGTCTGAAGGATCTCCTGTAGGTCTGAAGGATCTCCTGTAGAGGTCTGAAGGATCTGTAGAGGTCTGAAGGATCTCCTGTAGAGGTCTGAAGGGTCTCCTGTAGAGGTCTGAAGGATCTCCTGAAGACGTCTGAAGGATCTCCTGAAGAGGTCTGAAGGATCTGTAGAGGTCTGAAGGATCTGTAGAGGTCTGAAGGATCTCCTGTAGAGGTCTGAAGGGTCTCCTGTAGAGGTCTGAAGGATCTGTAGAGGTCTGAAGGATCTCCTGTAGAGGTCTGAAGGATCTGTAGAGGTCTGAAGGGTCTCCTGTAGAGGTCTGAAGGGTCTCCTGTAGAGGTCTGAAGGATCTGTAGAGGTCTGAAGGATCTCCTGTAGAGGTCTGAAGGATCTGTAGAGGTCTGAAGGATCTGTAGAGGTCTGAAGGGTCTGTAGAGGTCTGAAGAATCTGTAGAGGTCTGAAGAATCTGTAGAGGTCTGAAGGATCTCCTGTAGAGGTCTGAAGGATCTGTAGAGGTCTGAAGGATCTGTAGAGGTCTGAAGGATCTCCTGTAGAGGTCTGAAGGGTCTCCTGTAGAGGTCTGAAGGATCTCCTGTAGAGGTCTGAAGGGTCTCCTGTAGAGGTCTGAAGGGTCTCCTGTAGAGGTCTGAAGGATCTCCTGTAGGTCTGAAGGGTCTCCTGTAGAGGTCTTAAGGGTCTCCTGTAGAGGTCTGAAGATCTCCTGTAGAGGTCTGAAGATCTCCTGTAGAGGTCTGAAGATCTCCTGTAGAGGTGTAAAGAAATGATGCACACGCCAGCATCTGTGGGGGCAGAAGCACCACTGCTCAGTGCATGGGTGAGGTGCACATGTGTCAAAGAGACACATGATAATATCAAAGTTAAGCCTTTTTTTCCCTCATGAGCGCTGTGGTTATTTCTGCAGGACAATGCCAGACCTCAAACAAAACAGTTCACAGCAAGGCTTTGTAGACACAGATTAGGTGTGCTTGACTGGCCGGCATGCTGTCTTGATCACTCTGGTTTTTAAGATCTGTCTGTTTCAAGCTCTTTCTTCATGTTGTTTTATTGTTGTTATAATTAGTCATGTGGTACCGCTGGAACGTTTATGTTTCATCGGGACACAAACAAACCACACGCCAAGTACAATCATGTGTTCAGACATGCAGACACAGAGTGTGAAGGAGTTTAATTCACTTCTTTTCTGTTTTATTCTAGTCCTTTTAGGGCTCTTTAGAGAGATGGAAGACTTTGTTCACTTTGTGTCCAATTAGATCCAGTTCCGTTCAGCTATTAAATACAGTCCAATTCCGTCTCATTCAATTCTAGACCATCATCTTAATCTCATTAAAGAAGGTCAGTCCAAGGTTTACTGGTTAACCCTTAAATCTCTACCAGATTTATATCTAAAGCTGCCACCTCTTAAATAACATGCTTTCTTGCTATATTGGGCCTTTGCTTTGTTAATCTTATTTAATCATTCTTTCATCCAATTATTGATTCATTTCCCATGGAGCCCTGTTCAGGGTCATCAGACAGAGGGGATAAACCCTGAACATAATAGTTAGGGCCCGAGCACTTACAGTGCGAAGGCCCTATTGTATCTCTAGGAATTTTTTTTTTTTTTTTTTTTCCAACGAAATGAGGGCCTTTTTTCCCCCTAAACGTGCCCCAAAAGTCACCAAATTTTGCACCAAGCCAGGCCTGGTGATAAATGTGATATTTAATGGTTTGCATTAATGGGCGTGGTCTAATGGCTCAACGGCGCCCCCTAGAAAACTTTGTGCCTCAAGCCCCACAATACGGTTTGACGTACATGCACGAAAATCGGTACACACCTGTATCATGTCGCAACTTAAAGAAAAGTCTCTTGGCGCCATGGCCGAAACCGAACAGTCGGCCATTTTGAATTAATCGTGTAATTTTGCCGCAATTTATGCCATTTCTTCGGCCGCTTCTTCGCCCTGTAGAGGCCCAAACCGTAACGTGCACTCAGGTGTGTTATACATCAAAATATGCGTCTCCATCCTGTGACGATGCGCATTACTTTTCTCAGTTAAAAGCGTTACCGTGGCGGCGATAGATGCCAAAAAGCGCGCCCCACCCTTCATCTGATTGGTCCATATTTGATAGTTCCTACTTTCTGACATAACTTTTGAATGGTTTGATATAAAGACTCGTGGGTGGTGTCATCGGACTGGGTTTTGAGCCCTTGAACATAATTAGTGCAAATTAGCCTTCATCTGATTGGTCGATATCTGATAGTTCCTACTTTCTGCCATAACTTTTGAATGGTTTGGTATAGAGAGTCATGGCTGGTGTCATCTGCTAAATGTCCAGGCAAGGAAGGTTTCTGGTTTGAGTCCCAGGAGGAATTTGTATTTTATTCCTGTGCTTAACGCAGGTTTTGTCCAGGTAATGAGTTTACGTTAGTTAATAGGTCTGAAAAGAGTGAATGTATCCCCCTGCGATGGCCTGGTGACCTGTCCAGGTCCGTCTTTCACAGGAGGAGAGCTGGGATTGGCCAGCAGATCCCCGTCACCCTGAGCAGGAAGAAGTGAGCATCGATAATGGATAGATTCATTTTTTGATTTTTTTTTTTTTTAAAGTTGTATTTCCTTTAGTTCATCATAAATCTGGCCTGTTTCAAGAATGCATTTGAGATCCAAGTGGGAAGTAATCTGAAGGGGGGGGGGGGATATGTCTGAGAGCCAAAGACAACAAACACAGCCAGCATCCGCAGGCTCTGACTTTGTGTCTGTCATTTACAGCTAACGTTTTTCAAACTGTGCTCTTTCCTTTATCATTAATTTGAGGCTTTTCAGAAACATTTAATGTCAGTGCTGTTGTCTGAAACGTGACGGGATTCGTAGCCAGTAAGACAAGTACAGAGTCATTTTGCTTTATCCTTTGATTTGTGGTTTGTCACAAAGATCAAAAAATGATATGTTGTGTTTTATGCGCTGCGGTGTTATGTGGAAAGAAGAAAGACGTCCACTCTGTCATTACAGTAAGCTCTGTGTGGCTCATTGCAGCACTTGGATGCTGTTCGTTTTTTGAAGGCACAAGAAACAAAAACAAACACAAAAAACCTACAGAGACTCACAGAGTCTATCATGAATCATTTAACCAGGAAAGTAGACAGTAAAAAAGCACAAATCAAATCAGACTTTTGTGAGAACTCGTCTTTAGTCAATTTTGTGTGTTTTCCAGACCCTCCTTTATACTAAACATGCGTTCCAAGTACATGCCTCTACAAATGATCTATCACAGCGCGTAACAAGCTTTCCCTGAGCTTTTAAACTGCACCAACCGAACAAGAAGCCGGACAGATTAAAAGGACATTCGATACAATAAAAAAGGCTCTGATTTAAAAAAAAGCTGCCAAATTGGAGATGGCGTGAAAAAGATTGTAGCCTTCCTTCCGCTTGATTTTTCAGGGATTTAGTTTGTGGCCGCAGAGACGGCTGCAGAGGTCAGGCAGCAGATTAGCAGCAGGCGTGGGGAAGTCTCAGGGCGGCACCGCGCACAGATCAGGTTCTGCTGACTGAAGAGGCCTTGCGCCGCTCGCTCTCACCAGCATGAAGCCTATGCAACATGTGCTTCATGTACTTCCTTCACATCGTTCCTGTAGTTTCTTGTGCTGGCCCCTTTTTTCTCTTTTGTGCATGTTTGCAGGCCGGAGCTTTGAGAGCTGCGTGCTGGCCTGTGGTCCCCCCCAACCAACCCCCGGTCATCCCGCTGCTGTTTCCACCTGCCTGCAGTCCCCCACCCCCCACTGGTCATCCCACCTTCTACTTCCACCTGCCTGCGCCCCCCCCCCCCCCCCCCCCACACCGCCGGTCATCCCTCTGCTGCTTCCACCTGCCTGCTGTGTGCTGCTGACGTCCCCGACCCCCCAGTCTGGCCTTGGGCAGGAGGGTCCCCCCTTATGATCAAGGTCCTGGTCCAGGTTTCTTCCCTCCTAAAGGGGAGTTTTTCTTACTTACTTTTTATTCTTTTTTTCGTTTGGTTAATTTCTTATGGAAACCAAAGCGAAATCACACCTAATTCCTCACATTTGAATTGTAGCGTGATGGTGCTGCAGCTGCAGCTTTGCTTGGTACCGGTAACGTTATCCTGCATTTTGCTAAGTATCTGTGCAGCACTTAGCAACCAAACACCGCTGCACTGCATTGTGGGAAGTTTCTGCTTAGCTAGTGTCCATCAATCCACACTAATAAATTTCTCCAGCGTACTAATGTTTTGGACGCACTAAAAAATCTCACACTCATTAGGGTGGAAGTATGGGATTTCTGACGCAGCTTCAGTGTTTCATGTGCTTTTTGTTCTGTTGTATGTTACGTTAAGATTCTGTATTTTCCATCTTAAAGTATTGAGATTTCTTTCTTCCCTTCTGTAGAAGTTTGCTCTGAGAACTAAACATCTTCAGAGTTTCACTTGCCACCATATTGGTAAGTGTTTGAGCAGATGTCTTGCTGTGTGTGTGTCTGTGTGTGCATGTGTGTGTTTGCGTTTGTGTGTTTGTATGTTTGTTTATGTGCTTCAGTGTGAGATGGCTTTGCCAAATGAGTATAGAAGTCTCCTGTCCTGCAAGCTTGAGCAATGAAAGGAAGCATTTTACAGGATGTGTGGCTGTTCTTTCATAACCTGCTTTTATATCTCAGCTTCCACCATGAACTCAAACGTCTGAAACATAAACATGTACGTGGTCAGGACGTGATGCTAGAGGAGGAGCCAGGGGCTAGAGATTGAGAGGCATGTGTGGCAAACAATGTGCTTTGTACAAAAACACTCCTATAAAACCCAACCCACACACAGGGACTGAGGACACACACACCGGGAGAAAATGTAATGATGAAAAAAAAACAAAAAACCAATCGATCTTTAGACATACAAATCGATGTTTAGAAATTAATATGAGAATCGATTTTGAATCAGAAAATCGATTTTTTTCAACACAGGCCTACAGTAAGTACGTCAGTACAACTCTCATCTGATGACAGCTGGGATGGACCCAGTTTATGGATGGACGGACGGACGGACGGACGGACGGACGGACGGACGGACGGTGATGAGTGTATGGATGGGTGGATGGATGAATGAGTGGATGTATGGATGGATGGATGGATGGATGGATGGATGGATGGATGGATGGATGGATGGATGGATGGATGGATGGATGGATGAATGGATGAATGAGTGGATGGATGGATGGATGGATGGATGGATGGATGGATGGATGGATGGATGATGGATGGATGGATGAGTGGATGGATGGATGGATGGATGAATGGATGGATGGATGGATGGATGGATGGATGGATGGATGGATGGATGGATGAATGAGTGGATGGATGGATGGATGGATGGATGGATGGATGGATGGATGGATGGATGGATGGATGGATGGATGGATGGATGGATGGATGGATGGATGGATGGATGGATGGACTATTATTGTGGAAACATCCAATTAGTTCATTGATTCATTCTTTTGAAAAATGTTTCAGGCTCCTTTTTACTTAAACTTCAACATCTCTCAGAGGGTGGAAAGCAACACAGATCAGCCCTTTCTGGAGCTGGATGGAAGTTCTAGTTTCTGGGTTGTAGACTTCCTAGAATGTCCTTGTGCGCCTCAACGTAACCCCTCAATGAGGCGACTTCCTCCTCTCACTCAGCCTGCGGCGACAGCCGTCACAGATGTTGCAGAGCCCCGGCTGGACTAGGGCCATGGCATCTGGATGATTCCTACTTATTACGGCCTTACAAGGGCTGTCCAGTCTCTATATGATCTGAGTTTGGTTCTCATTGCCGGCAGTAGGTCAGACTTGTTCCCGGTGAATGTTGGACTCCGGCAGGGCTGCCCTTTGTCACCGGTCCTGTTCATAATTTTTATGGACAGGATTTCTAGGCGTAGCCAGGGGCCGGAGGGGATCCGGTTTGGAAACCACAGGATTTCGTCTCTGCTTTTTGTAGATGATGTTGTCCTGTTGGCTTCATCAGACCGGGACCTTCAGCGTTCGCTGGGGCGGTTTGAGGCCGAGTGCGATGCAGCAGGGATGAGAATCAGCACCTCCAAGACCGAGGCCATTGTTCTCCACCGGGAAAGGGTGGCATGCCTTCTCCGGGTGGGTGGAGAAGTCCTGCCTCAGGTGGAGGAGTTCAAGTATCTCGGGGTCTTGTTCACGAGTGAGGGAACGATGGAGCGTGAGATTGACAGACGGATCGGTGCAGCGTCTGTAGTTATGTGGTCGATGTACCGGACCATCGTGATGAAGAAGGAGCTGAGTCGAAAGGCAAAGCTCTCGATTTACCGGTAAATCTACGCACCTACCCTCACCTATGGTCATGAACTTTGGGTAGTGCCTGAAAGGACAAGATCGCGGATACAAGCGGCCGAGATGAGTTTCCTCCGCAGGGTGGCTGGACGCTCCCTTAGAGATGAGTTTCCTCCGCAGGGTGGCTGGACGCTCCCTTAGAGATGAGTTTCCTCCACAGGGTGGCTGGACGCTCCCTTAGAGATGAGTTTCCTCCGCAGGGTGGCTGGACGCTCCCTTAGAGATAGGGTGAGGAGTTCGGTCACCCGGGAGGAGCTCGGAGTCGAGCCGCTGCTCCTTCAAATTGAGAGGAGTCAGCTGAGGTGGCTTGGGCATCTGTACCGGATCCTCCTGGATCCTCCCTAGGGAGGTTTGTTTATTTGTTTATTTGTTTATTTAAAAAGGATCCCCATTAGTCTTCACCATGGGAAGACTATTCTTCCTGGGGTCCACACATAGACATACAAAGATTACAATAATATAATAACAACTCAAAAAGGGTGAAAAACATTCACTAGAATTCCTGAAAATAATGAATTGAAACAAAAAATAGAAGATTAAGTAACCAAGCAAAACTATCCACATCTTAAGTAACAATATTTGTTACTATCACCAGATCTGTATCCACTTTGAGCAAAAATAGTTTGCAACGACTCTATAATTTATAATATACCCACACCTCTACTTATAATAGTATAAATATACTATATATCATAATATACTCATCCATTATAATATACTCATACTACTATACTATATATATACACACTCATAACCTACAGTGATTTAGAATATATTTACTATTGAATTTATAATATACTTACAGTTTGCACAATATTGAGGTGTTCCAGGCATGTCCCTCCTCCCTGGGGAGGTGTTCCAGGCATGTCCCTCCTCCCTGGGGAGGTGTTCCAGGCATGTCCCTCCTCCCTAGGGAGGTGTTCCAGGCATGTCCCTCCTCCCTGGGGAGGTGTTCCAGGCATGTCCCTCCTCCCTAGGGAGGTGTTCCAGGCATGTCCCTCCTCCCTAGGGAGGAGTTCCAGGCATGTTCCTCCTCCCTAGGGAGGTGTTCCAGGCATGTCCCTCCTCCCTAGGGAGGAGTTCCAGGCATGTCCCTCCTCCCTAGGGAGGTGTTCCAGGCATGTCCCTCCTCCCTAGGGAGGTGTTCCAGGCATGTCCCACCGGGAGGAGACCCCGGGGAAAACCCAGGACACACTGGAGATACTATGTCTCTCGGCTGGCCTGGGAACGTCTCGGACTCCCCTCGGAAGAGCTGGAGGAAGAGCTGGAGGAAGAGATGGAGGAAGAGCTGGAAAAAGAGCTGGAGGAAGAGCTGGAGGAAGAGGTGGAGGAAGAGTTGGAGGAAGAGCTGGAGGAAGAGCTGGAGGAAGAGCTGGAGGAAGAGATGGAGGAAGAGATGGAGGAAGAGCTGGAAGAAGAGCTGGAGGAAGAGCTGGAGGAAGAGGTGGAGGAAGAGTTGGAGGAAGAGCTGGAGGAAGTGTCTGGGGTGAAGGAAGTCTGGGCATCTCTGTTGAGACTGCTGCCCCCGCGACCCGATTCCGGATAAGCGGTGGAAAATGGATGGATGAGATAGACCAGGGGTGTCCAAAGTCGGTCCTCGAGGGCCGGTGTCCTGCATGTTTTAGATATCTCCTTGCTTCAACACACCTGATTCAAATTAACAGTCGTCACCAGCTTGCCATCAAGGTCTGGACAACTCTGTTGGTGACACAGTTACTTTTATCACGGTGTGCTGAATCAGGGAAACATCTAAAACCTGCAGGACACCGGCCCTCGAGGACCGACTTTGGACAGCCCTGAGATAGACAGTCTTACATCTGAGCAGCTTTCACAGGTTTGATAAACCTCACCTCTCCACTGGAGTGACGGAAAACTGTGACAGCAGACATGCATTAGTCAGCGGTTTAAATCCCCCGACCTTCATGATGATACTTTTTGGCTTTGAGTGTTTGTTTTCGGCTCAAGCAGCTCTTGTTTCTGGGTGTCCTCATCCGTCTCCATCCTAAACCGTCCTGCGCTCCGAACAGCTCGACCTGCGCTGTAATGCTGACTTCTGCTTTTCCTGCATCCGTGCCAGGAAAACCCAGATAAGTGCTGAAGCTGAAGAGGAAACTCAGGAGGAAAGGAACATATCAAATACATTTTTATTGCAAAGTACAATTTCTTTTATTAGGTGCAAATTGTTGGCTTATGTTTCCTTTCAGTTTTCCAACGTCTGTTACTGTCAGCACGACTTGTCTGTCAGTGCAACCCATTTTCAGTTAATGCAGTGAGGAAGAGGGTCACAGATGCTGGTTTTCTTTCACATCCTGGAGTTCAGCTCATCTGTTGTGCAAACAGAAAGCCCTGATCATAACACGTTACATAGCAGCAGTTATGGTTACAAGTAACAACAGTAAGTCCAAGAAATGAATAAAAGTCACAATCAGTTAGGTTTATTTTCTCTAAAGTGATGGAGATACTAAAAATGTGTGTGTACATACACAAACCTGCGTGCCTGAGTGTAAGTCAACAGTATGTTTACAGCATTAGATGGAGGTCCATCTCATTCTTTTACGGTGTAGATACTTTCTCTGTGATTTGTTTGTGTCTATACTGACAAGCTCTCGCACACAAATTCATACACATGCATAACCACATGCACATACTTCCCACATCCTCCCCCACCTGCTTTTATCAGCTGTTATGTGTTGGCATGCTCAGATTACCCACCGCCTCTCACATCTGTCGCAGAGATAAGGAGGGACTAACACAGGCCGCCATTAATCATTAGGCATGATTGGCTAATGCTGCTGGGCACAGACTGGCAATGCTGGCTCAGTCCTGAGGGTTCCTGGGAAGTCCTGGGGAGTCCTGGGGGAGTCCTGGGGAGTCCTGGGTGAGTCCTGGGTGAGTCCTGGGGAGTCCTGGGTGAGTCCTGGGTGAGTCCTGGGGAGTCCTGGGTGAGTCCTGGGTGAGTCCTGGGGAGTCCTGGGGAGTCCTGGGGAGTCCTGGGGAGCCCCGGGGGATCCCGGGTGAGTCCTGGGGAGTCCTGGCTCAGTTTTGGCTTAGTCTTGGGGAGTCCTGGGTCTGTCCTGGGGAGTCCTGGGAAGTCCTGGGGAGTCCTGAGGAACCTAAAATAAGTCATTGATTGAAAGCAATCTATATTTGATTTCATTCTTATTATTGTTTTTCGACATACAAGTAATTTCTTATTGTAAATTGTCAGATAACGAGAAAAGGCCGTGACCAGGCGTCTCTGTTTCCATGAAAATGCATTTGAAACGCTGCTGTTACTGGAGGCTCAAGTGAGGCGGCTGAAACGCAGATCAGGACGGACGAAGGTTTGGACGGAGGTCTGGACAGGGGTCTGGACGGAGGTCTGGACGGAGGTCTGGACGGAGGTCTGGACAGGGGTCTGGACGGAGGTCTGGATGGAGGTCTGGACAGGGGTCTGGACGGAGGTCTGGACGGAGGTCTGGATGGAGGTCTGGACGGAGGTCTGGACAGGGGTCTGGACGGAGGTCTGGATGGAGGTCTGGACGGAGGTCTGGACAGGGGTCTGGACGGAGGTCTGGATGGAGGTCTGGACGGAGGTCTGGATGGAGGTCTGGACGGAGGTCTGGACAGGGGTCTGGACGGAGGTCTGGATGGAGGTCTGGACGGAGGTCTGGATGGAGGTCTGGACGGAGGTCTGGACAGGGGTCTGGACGGAGGTCTGGATGGAGGTCTGGACGGAGGTCTGGACAGGGGTCTGGACGGAGGTCTGGATGGAGGTCTGGACGGAGGTCTGGACAGGGGTCTGGACGGAGGTCTGGATGGAGGTCTGGATGGAGGTCTGGATGGAGGTCTGGACAGAGGTCGGGACAGGGGTCTAGACGTCTAGACTGCGTTTACATGGGAAGTTTAATTCCTCTTTAGTTCAGAATTAAAATTAAATCTGATTCAAAATTAGTAAAAATTACCACGTAAACACCTAATTCTGAATGAAAATGGCCATTCCGAATTAAACTTAATTCCAAAGTAAGTGGCTGGTTTATTCTGATTTTACATCTGAATAGAATAATTCCAGATCATGTAAACACTCATTCCTCTTTAAATTAATTCTGGTCTTTCTTTCTGCTCATTCCCTCGCCCGTCTGTCTCCATGACGCTTATATTCCACTGGGCTGGTTTTCCAAACAAAGTTTCAAGATGCAGCACGCAGTAAACGCTGGTCAAGAGCAGAGACCATTTATTTAATAAATAGAAATAATTAAAAGAACAGATGGAAACAGGAAACATACAAATTGTGAGCTTTTCAAAGTAGCAGCTAAGTTAGTTTTTCTTCCGGTAGTTTAACTTCCGGCCCCCCCCCTATCCAATCAGAACCTTCCCAACCCCCAGACCTGTAGAGGAATTGGATAAAACCGATCAAACGTGTTTTCCATGTAAACCTCAATTCAGAATTACTATTTCCATGTAAACTCGAAGGAAAATAGTTTAATTTTGAATTATTTAATTCGGAATAATTAATTCCGAATTAAAAAACATCATGTAACTGTGGCCAATCTGACCACAACACAGAACTCTGAGATAAATCTCACTGTCAAAGAAAAGAAGAGGTTTACCAAAGTGGTGCATGCTTCTCCGATCAACCCGGCCTGGAGGACGTGTAGAGGCCCAGACGTCTTCCTCCGGCCGTAGACTTGGAGTTCATCCTGCTGGTGAAGTATCTGAACTTCTTCGGTCGGGGTAAAGATACTGATCAATAAGTGAGAGGTTGTTCCCACAAGCTGTAATGATCCTGAATGAGGCCCCCTGAAGCCCCTCAAACATGCATCTGGTGTAGGAACTTCTTTGTTTTATGATTGAACCTGCGTCTTTGTCTCAACCTGCGTTCTCACGCCTGTCCACTAAATACTGACAGTGCACTGCAGCTCTTTGCCGCTGGTTTCCAGTGTGTTTTTATCATTACAAATGCTTATAAACTTAATCTAAACTTAATTTAATCTCCAGTTATTTGCCATTTTGTTGTTTTTGCAGATCATCATGTTGTTTTGCAGAAGGTGCTTCCATCGCAGAGGCGTTTCCCTCTTAGAGTTGAGAAGGTTGGGTAAAAAAAAGAAAAGAAAAAAAAAGACAAATATTGTTTAGGGCAACATCTGGCACGGGCAGCAGGTGATAATTATTTAGATTAACATTTACAAAGCATGGCTTTCAAGCTGATTTGGAGGAGTGCAGGTTTTTCTTTGAGTATCAGAAAGCTCAGAAACATCCTGACATACTACTTCAGTTCCTTTTTTCCTGTAGGTGTTAACTGGATTCTTGGATGTAAGTCCAAGAAGATCCCATCACAAAGGAACGAGGAAGTGGAAAGGATCCCAAGGATAACATTTAAACCTTCCCTGGCGACAGCTAGTGTGGCTGTAACAATCTTCTCCTTCTTCACTGCTTCCCCTTGTTCCTGGCCCTGTTCACCAGAAGAAACACACTTCTGTATATAAAACTGATGATGATTATTATTATTATTAGTAGTAGTAGTAGTAGTAGTAGTATTAGTAGTAGTAGTAGTAGTAGTAGTAGTAGTAGTAGTAGTAGTATGCTATACTATTATTATTATAGAAAATGGATGGATGGATGGATGGATGGATGGATGGATGGATGGATGGATGGATGGATGGATGGATGGATGGATGGATGGATGGATGGATGGATGGATGGATGGATGGATGGATGGATGGATGAATGGGATGCCTGGGTCTGGGGCCCTCCGTTGTCGCCCGCGCAGGTGTTGCCCTGATGGGGGGTTATTTATACCCTTTATTTAACCAGGTAAAAAAATCATTGAGATTAAAACCAAGAGTGACCTGGCCAAAATGGCAGCATAAAAACAATACAACAATACATACAAACCAGTGGCGTAGCCAGAAAAGAGACTTTGGGTGTGCACCAGCAAAGACTGGGTGTGCCAAATTTATTTTCAACAAAACTGGACTTTACACCTCTACAAACATTCAAAAGCATGTATATCCAACATTATTAACAGTACAAAACATATCCACACGTTGTGTGTGCTCTCATCAGTAATAAAAAACATCCATGATTGAGAGTACATATGACGTGCTCTCAAATAAAATCAATAATATATAATAAGTATAATAATATATATAATATATTAATAAGTAATAAAATAAACACACTTTATGCTTGTCCTAAAAAAAATTTCAGAAAAACATAACCACACACACACATTGCGTGCCCAATGAAGCGAACATAGTGAGATATAACACTCATTTTTGTTTGTTGTAGAAATTTGTTGTAGAAATTAAAGTGATGAGGACACCGAACTTTATGATTTGACCGTTTAACGTTAGCTACCCAAAAATCCAACATTACCTGATACAAAATGGGAACCGCAAATCCACGTTTCGGTGCCTGGAATCCAGTTGTTTCTGTGAATTGTAACGATCCATTTGTCTCTCTTAAGCTTATTTTTCGGCAGTCTGTAAAACATTTTAGATCTTTTTCGAGTTGCTCAAACTGAAAGTTTACGCTGTCACTCAGTCTTTCTGCCACTCAGTCTTTCTGCCACTCAGTGGACGTAACCCGCTGTGAAGTCGCATCTGTGACTTCATGCGCATTCCCTCTATAGCCTAAATTTAGAATACAACATGTTAGTAAAACTATAACAAAAAAAATGCATCAAATTTTTGGGTGTGCCAGCTGTCTCTATGGGTGGCACCGGCACACCCTGGCACACCCGTGGCTACGCCACTGATACAAACACAGACACAGTGAGTCACACATTCCGGGGAAACAATAGTAAAACAATCATCAAATTTACACAACGGGGCAGTCACAAGAACCGAGAGAGCTAATTTCTCTGTCTTTTAAAATTGATTTGAATTTACCCAAGGATTCTAGATCAACCAATTTCAAGTCCTTCTACGCATCATTCCAGGTTGACGGGGCAGAAAACTGGAACGCCTTTTTACCCAGTTCCGTTCTGGCTCTCTGGACCTGCATCTGAATAAAGTTTTGTGAGCGCAGGTTCATAATGGCTGACGTTTCTACACATGTGCACGCACAAATATGTAGGGAGACGTCCCAAAATGGATTTATAAATAAAAGTCAGCCAGTGGGAGAGTCTACGGACAGGCAAAGAAGGACAATTGGCAGCAGCGTACAAAAAGCAGCGATGTACCTGATAGCTGCAACCGGTGATAAAACGCAAAGCACAATGATACACAGTATCTAATTTCTTTAAATACTGCTCAGGAGCGTTCATAAAAAGCAGATCGCCATAGTCCAGTTTAGAAACAAGGTTATCAATATGAGTTGTCATCAATCAGAATGCCTAGATATTTATATATATATACATATATATATATATATATATATATATATATATATATATATATATATATATATATATATATATATATATATATATATATCTCCGGGCCCGTCTCCGGTCCCCCCCTCCCTGTTGGGGGGTTCCCTCTCTCCAGGCCCGTCTCCGGCCCCCCCCGCTGCCTCCGCGGCGGGGCGCCCCTCTGGTCTTGGAGGGCCACTTTCATGGAGGTGGGTGCACCTGCCCGCGTCGGCGGCCTAGGCGGCTCTGTCTCTCCGGGCAGGCTGGCCCCTCGCCGGGTGGGGGTCGTTGGCCTGGAGGGTGAGGGCCTCCTGGCCACTTGTCCGGCCCTGACAGGGTGGTCGGGCTCGCCTGGATAGCGGTCCGACGCCGCGGGATCCCTGGCTGCTTCTTCCCGTGTCATGGGGGCCCCTGGGTTCCGGGTTCTTCCTGGTCGGCCTCTGGTCTCTCGGGTGGCAGGGTTGCTCCCCCCTCTCCCCCACTATAGATATACTTCAGATGGAGCTTTGATAGGATTATTACACAGACGCAGTTCCACAGTTTTGGAATCAGATAGTCGCGGTAGCCTAGCTATGATCCCGGGACCTGGGATAGTTGCTGCCTGTTCTTGTGTTTGTTTTCTCTCTTGCAGATTTCCAGTGCTCGTTGTGCGTTTCCATGTGTTTTTCACGTCTCGGACTAGCAGCGGATGTCACCCCTCACCCCCCCCCCCAAAAAAAATGGGTATGTATGTATGTATGTATGTATATATATATATATATATATATATATATATATATATATATATATATATATATATATATATATATAATATATGTGACATATTCAAAAATATATCATATATATATTTTATATCAAAAATGCATACATATATATGTGCTTTAGGTTCTTACCAGCATATGCAGACAAGGGAAAGAAAAAAAAAAGAAACACACTTCTGATTGTCTGCTGTCTGAAGAAAGACCAGCTTAAGCTTTTCAACCCTGCTGTTTTACTCCTCTTTATAAATGTCCGTAGAAAAGGCTGAACATCTTCCCCCAGCATACAGTGGCTTTGACAGCAGATTCAGAGTCAGGCTGCTCCACTGGCAGTGATTTGGTTCCCTGTCGTGACCGTGCTGATGATGACAGAAGAGCAGGGTCCTTGTGAATGAAGCACTAGGTGAGTTTCTTTACAGCCAATCAGGTTTCAGCGACCCGGCAAACCTCACCCTGGATTCACACCAAAAGCGTCACGGACACTTAGGCGTCCGGTTGCCATTCATTGTCTATGAAAGCGCTGCGAGAGACATCGGAGGCGTTGGAGGCGTCCAGAGCGTCAATTTGAAGTTGAAAAATCTCATTATTTAGCGAAAGAATGGACAACGCCAACGTATCCGAGGCCTGAACAGGGCTTTGCTTCCAGGTCTTTCCTTCTTTCAAGTGGCGTTCTGTAAGGAATGTCAAGCATGACCCCGAGAAAAGTGGCTGCTGTAAAGAAAAACGTCAACGGACTTCCTGTCTTCCGTGAACAAACACGGCTCGCGTATGAGGGTCAGAGCGTCAATCAGAACGTTATCTGGCCCGCTTTCGGAGGACAGCAAGAAAATATTTAGCCAACGTGGAGTCGCACCAGGCAGCGACGGTAGGACGCTGGAATAATCATTAGTTCAGGGTTTCTGAAGAAACAGGATGGAAAGTCAAAGATGACATCCTTGAACTTTGATTCTCATGGTTTGCTATCAGTGTCTTTGTTCTCCGGCCTTCGTCCAAGAAGTACCCAACCGAACAGGACAATAGTGTTTTGCAGCGGAGACGAGGTGGTGTCAGTGATAGCAACTGACCCCGATACACTCCACATTTCCACTTCTTCCTCTGCTTCCAGAAAATAGTGTGAGAACTTTGACCACCTGATGGACTCGTACTGGGGACCTCTCGGCTTTTCTCTGTACAGATCTGTACAGACCTGAAGACACTTTCTATCCTCTCTCTCTGCTACACCATCCCAATACAGACACAATTAAACAGTAAATAACAAATAAAATGAACTAAAATGATAAGAAAAGAGGTAAAATAATAAAGAGCACACATTGTTAAAAATAAGGGCAGTAAAGTACAGCAGGTAAGTATTTAATTTAAGAGTACGCTTCAGTAAACAGTAATGAAGGACCACACGCCAGGGTTTCCGTTGTCCGGTAATTGCCGGACTTTGTCCGGTAAAATATGCCGAAGTCCGGTATTTTATAATCTCTCCGGTCAAAATGTCCGGTGAAAATACTCACTGGTGCTGCGGGACTAGAGTCCCCGGGAGTACCGCGGAGGGACACGCCGAGCCCCGGCGGAGGGACACGCCGAGCCCCGGCAGAGGGACACGCCGAGCCCCGGTGGAGGGACACGCCGAGCCTCGGTGCCGGGAGCCGGGAGGAAGCGGAGCTGCAGCGCCGACATCCACGTGTGCGTTGATTTATGGTCCCGCGTCGCACCGACGCAGAGCCTACGGCGCAGAGCACGCGTCGCCGCGTACCCCACGCCGCAGGTTACGCGCAAGCTTCTGCAATATTTATTTATTTTTTGAAGTTACGCTCGCGAGTCAATTGACGGGACTTATTTTATTTTAAATACCCTGTTTTTCAATAAAAATACTATTAAATGACTTGCATTGATATCGTACTACTGCATATGATTTATTTTTAACCTCAATAAATTCCTATAGCCTATGTGACCGGAATTTCAAACATTTGTCCGGTAAATTGAAACCCTGCCGGTCATATGTCCGGTGCCAATTTTTTCTAGCGGAAACACTGCCACACGCTATAGGAACAGCTTCGTCCCTGCTGCTGTCTCTTTTTTAAACAAATTCTAACGCATCCAACTATCCTGCTTTTAACTTATTTATGTCTATTTATTAGAAACCCTGACCTTGGTTCTACCTCTATTTATTGTTCTTTGCCTTGTGGGCAATATTTACTTTTATCTTGTTCAGTGAGCATTGTTGGTACCTGCCATGTCCGTCTTGTGCTGTCGTAAACCTGTTCTCTGTATTTGTCCTGTGTCATATTAATGACTAAGGATTGAGTGTGAGATGCTTCTCCCATCTACTGCAAAACAATTCTACCTACGGTTACTAATAAAGTCAACTTGAACTTGAATACAGGTTTCACACCAAGCTGTTGATGATGTCTTTGACATAAAACATGGAACACTGAATGACGTTTTGGGCTTCTTGTCGCAGGACGACATGCGTCATCAGGTGTCTCATCTGTTTCAGCTTTTGTTTACACGAAAACCACAGCTTCATAAATGCATTCTTGTTGAGGGAGAGCCCCCACGCCCTTGACAGCATTAGTTCATAATAACATTGTCAACTTGAGTGTAACACCGCTGACTGAAGGAGGTTTATTATCCTGTAAACACAGCAGCAGCTTCGATGTTCAATGTTCAGCTTATTTTAAGCGTGAAAGAGTTAAAACTGATAGGAGTTTCCCACCTCAATGATACCAGATGCCAGATGACACCACCCACGACTCTATATCAAACCATTCAAAAGTTATGGCAGAAAGTAGGAACTATCAAAAAGGAAGGCCTTTTTTTCCCCCTAAACGTGCCCCAAAAGTCACCAAATTTTGCACACAAGCCAGGCCTGGCGAAAAATTTGATATTTAATGGTTTGCATTAATGGGCGTGGCCTAATGGCTCAACAGCGCCCCCTAGAAAACTTTGTGCCTCAAGCCCCACAATACGGTTTGACGTACATGCACGAAAATCGGTACACACCTGTATCATGTCGCAACTTAAAGAAAAGTCTCTTGGGCCATGGCCGAAACCGAACAGGAACAGGACCATTTTGAATAAATCGTGTAATTTTGCCGCAATTTATGCCATTTCTTCGGCCGTTAATGCGGCCCGAACCGTAACGTGCACCCAGGTGTGTTATACATCAAAATATGCGTCTCCATCCTGCAACAATGGGCATTACTTTTCTCAGTCAAAAGCGTTACCGTGCCAAAAAGACGCCAAAAAGCGCGCCCCCCCCCCCTTCATCTGATTGGTCCATATTTGAAAGTTCCTATTTTCTGCCATAACTTTTGAATGGTTTGACATACAGAGTCATGGTTGGTGTCATCGGACTCGGTTTTGAGTCCTTGACCTTTATTGGTGAAAATTGCACGCGCAAGGGCCCGTTCATCGCTGCTTGCAGATTTAATTTGCAATTCTTATTGCTCTTTTTTGAAGTTTGAATATTTTATCCGTGTTTGTTTTATATGTGTGTTCCCCCACACTTCCACACAGTAGCTCATATATGGAAGTATGAAGGAGAAGCACATGCGTGTTTCGTATTTATTGATAATTATGGTATTGCTTTATGGTTTTAAAAGAGCAGCTTTACAAATCAGATGTCTCCTCAGTTCATGGGTGGATGTGCATACGTTTAGGCTCCCAGGTGGATAAACCATGTGGACTTGGATGATTTCATTATCAAGAATGTTTGCAGTAAAGCAGCAGGGAATAAAGTCTCTTTCCAGCGGCGTGTTCTATCCAAGTGTCATGAGTGGAGTCATTTAACTGAACAATGCTCCTTCCTCAACTCTGCTGGGTGGAGGATACTGCTGGGTGGGAGAGGAATTAGGGGTGGGGGTGGAGGGTGCTTCCTGGAGCATTAAGAAGTGCTGAGTGAGGCTATGATGAAAGAGCCTTGAGTTTCCACTGGAGCCGATGGGAAATGAATGGCCTTTATATTCTTAGAGAATGATTCCTTTCTGGACACGAAACCTGGACAATGGACAGAGAGGCGAAGCCCAGGCGATTCGCAGCAGTGACCAGCGTCAGCTGAAAGTCATAAGAGCCCATTGTTGCCGATAATGATCTATCTTACCCACAACTAGCACAACTTAGCCATGAGGGACGCGGCGGCCGATAAACATCTGTATTTACACAGATCCCATCATTCATCCCCTGTGTCTCCTGCTGCCGTTTGTTTTCTTGTTAAATGATGAACATAAGGAGCAACATCACCTCTCCTCCGGCGTGTCCGACGGCAAGTGGGCAGGAACCGGCATGCTGCACTAACGTGCACTTAGCATCCACCTGTACCTGTGTATGTCTCAGTGTTCATGAGTGAAAGCGAGAGGCTCTGTCTGTTGCAGCCGTTAAGTTGAAGTTATTACTTTTGTATATTTGTTAACTAGTTAGTTTTAGTCTTAGTTTTATAGTGTTTTACAGCGCCCCCTAGAAAACTTTGGGCCTCAAGCCCCACAATACGGTTTGACGTACATGCACGAAAATCGGTACACACCTGTATCATGTCGCAACTTAAAGAAAAGTCTCTTGGCGCTATGGCCGAAACCGAACAGGAAGTCAGCCATTTTGAATTAATCGTGTAATTTTGGCGCAATTTATGCCCTTCCTTCGGCAGTTTATGCGGCCCGAACCGTAACGTGCACCCAGGTGTGTTATACATCAAAATGTGCGTCTCCATCCTGCGACGACGCGCATTACTTTTCTCAGTCAAAAGCGTTACCGTGGCGACACTAGACGCCAAAAAGCACGCCCCCCCTTCATCTGATTGGTCCTTATCTGATAGTTCCTACTTTCTGCAATAACCTTTGAATGGTTTGACATAGAGAGTCGTGGGTGGTGTCATGGGACTCAGTTTTGAGTCCTTGAACATAATTGGTGCAAATTAGCCCCGCCCCTTCATCTGATTGGTCAATATAGTATAGTATAGTCCCTATTCTCTGCCATAACTTTTGAACGGGTTGTGATAAAGACATGTGGGTGGTGTCAACGGACTCGGTATTGAGTACTTGACCTTCATTGGCCTGAATTAGCCCCGCCCCTTCTTCTGATTGGTCGATATTTGATAGTTCCTATTTTCTGCCATAACTTTTGAATGGTTTGATATAGAGAGTCGTGGATGGTTTCATCCACTAAATGTCCAGGCCTGAAGAATCTACAAGTCATACAAGCTTCCACTGCAGCCTGAACGTGCAGAAGGGTGGAGGACCCGTTCATCGCTGCTTGCAGCTTTAATTGTTTTTTGTTTTTTATATCTCCGGAGGGTGTGTTGTGTGCGTCAGAAGGATATATGGGTCAGGTGATTGCGCGGCGGGGTAAAATTTACCATATAAACACCTAATTCCGAATGAAAATGGCCATTCCGAATTAAACTTAATTCCGAAGTAAGTGGCTGGTTTATTCCGATTTTAAATCCGAATAGAATAATTTCTCGATCATGTTTACACTCATTCCTCTTTAAATTAATTCCGGTCTTTCTTTCTGCTCGTTCCCTCGCCCGTCTGTCTCCATGACACTTATATTCCACGCTGGGCTGGTTTTCCAAACAAAGTTTCAAGATGGCAGCAGCAGTAAACGCTGGTCAAGAGCAGAGACCATTTATTTAATAAATAGAAATAATTAAAAGAACAGATGGAAACAGGAAACATCAGAATTGTGAGCTTTTCAAAGTTTTGGCAGCTAAGTTAGTTTTTCTTCCGGTAGTTTAACTTCCGGTCCCCCCCCCCTATCCAATCAGAACCTTCCCAACCCCCAGACCTGGAGAGGAATTGGAGAAAACTGATCAAACGTGTTTTCCATGTAAACCTCAATTCAGAATTACTATTTCCATGTAAACTCGATGGAAAATAGTTTAATTCTGAATTATTTAATTCTGAATAATTAATTCTGAATTAAAAAACATAATGTAACCGTGGCCAATGTTTGGTTACGAGGGTGGTGGTTGTCTACAGTTTTTTGACCACGTTATTTAAGTTTTTGTTGCCATGAAAGACTTTTTCCTTTGCTTTTGGATGTCGTAATAATTTAGAAAATACTTTGGAACAAGTAAAAGTTATGATTTTTTACAAAGCTTGGCGACTTAAAGTTTTATTAACGTGAGTGAAGCGGACCACCCCCTTTTACACCACGGCTTTTAAAAAGAAAAGGCCGATACACTGTCTGTGCTGGGATTTTAAAGAAGAAGCAAAAAAACAATTAAGTTAAATGATTTAAAAGAATTTAATTTAGGCTGTCAGGTAGGTAATAAATTCCTTCACAACTCCTGTGCTGCACTCTGTGCGTGGACATGTTTGGATCAGTGAAAATGAGCAGAAAGAGATATTTACTGTAATTTCTCTTTGTCAGACCAAATGAGAAAAAAGTTGCCTAAACGAATATGTAATAGCCTCCCACTGCCGGGTACTGCGGGAATAATACATTTCTCTTGGCGACAAGAGAAATAATACTCTTCTGTAACAACCTACAGAAGAGTATTAGGGCCAGGCAGGAGAAAAATAAAAATAATATTTTAGAGGAGGAAGATTTTTTTTTCTTTGTACACTTCAAGAAAAAAGTCGAAATGTCGAGATTAAAGTTGAAATACAATTTTGAGAAAAAAGTAAAAATGTTGAGAATCAAGTCAACCTTCTGAGACTATAGCAACAGTCTTAAAGACGTGACTGTCTTTACAAAAGGCCTCGTAGGCCTATAGATGAACTGGTGAAACTGTACTTCAGAATCGGCTTCAGTAACAAAGAAATTCTTTTTCTTTTCAGTCATTCGCTCTCCTAACTGGATTTGATGGGCCAGAGGAGACATTTTGACTTTATTCACAAAATTGTACTTTTTTTCACGACTTTTTTCTCGAAGCGCACAATAGAAAAAAATCTTTTCCCTCTCAAATATTTTTTCTCCTGTACGGCCCTAATACTCTTCCGTAAACCACCACATTCTCTCGTCATGGACCGTATATCTGTTCAGACGGGTCAGTAAGGTACACCTTTAAGACCA